>NW_014599241.1:0-506 GCF_000485595.1 Priapulus caudatus | reverse complement strand
CACAGAAATTAATGGCTACGTTAAATTATTGATTTACATTATTTAACTTCGTTTCTATAGCGATTAAAAAACGGCGGGGACATACTCCTAAGTTCATTTATAAAAAACAACCCTTTTCTGTTTAACATTCATAAACCCTGCAAATGTTTACAGTTGTTTTTTCTCTTTAGGATCTCCCCTCCTCACCCACAAGATGTTGTATTTAGGAGCACCTCAACTCCATGACTATCTTACAAATCAGCATGCTCTTATTGAAAAATGCACTAATTACTCGCTCTTTTATCGTCCTGCGCGTTACTTAGCACGCATAGGTAAGGCATTCATAGATAAGCTATACCTTGAAACCCACTTTGCTTATTACTTCAATCAAAGGGAATGATACCTGCCTAATAAAACCCGACAAATAATTTTAACTTACTGATAAATAACAAATATAATATATGTGCGCAATGAAGCACCATGCGTTTAATTTTTCATTAACTATAATTAAAAAAATGAGTTTTTTA
>NW_014599240.1:0-506 GCF_000485595.1 Priapulus caudatus | reverse complement strand
GAAAAGTAACGGACAATCAGTAAGATAAGAACGCAAGCGAGCCCTATGATGCCGATAATAATCTGTTGCTGCTGAGTCAATGCCATAGCGCGCAGTCTAGCGGAGTTGCCCGATTACCGCGAGTGAAACTCAGCCAGAACTCAGGGATTCAGCGCCTGTAAGCCGTCGGCTCCGGGCTTTTCTAGCGCTTTGCTGGACTCGACAATGTCGATGCAGATTTGCCGTAAATTTTCGCCATTCCATTCTTTAGAGCCTGCGCTGTACAGACTCTGATTCAATTCTTTTAGCGCGCTCTTCAGGGGTTCGCCGAAATACTGCGCCAGCTCATTCAAATTGACAAAGCGACGATCAGCATTAAGCGCATTCGCCCAGGGCAGTAAAGCCTCGCGGGCTGTCAGTGCGTTATTTTGATGACAGGCTTTTTCCAGTACTTTCAAAGCACTGCGAATGCTAGATTGCTTCGGCTGATTTTTGGGGTTAGCAGCAATAGTCTGTCGTCGAGATAG
>NW_014599239.1:0-506 GCF_000485595.1 Priapulus caudatus | reverse complement strand
TCTCTCTCTCTCTCTCTCTCTCTCTCTCTCTCTCTCTCTCTCTCTTCTCTCTCTCTCTCTCTCTCTCTCTCTCCGTCTCGCTCTCGCTCTCGCTCTCTCTCTCCGTCTCGCTCTCGCTCTCGCTCTCTACAGCTCAATCTCTCTTCCCCTGCCCATCACCCGCTCTCTCGCTCTCTCTCTCTCGATCTCGCTCCCCTCCCCCTCTTTGTCTCTTACTTCTCCCGTGCCTTCTTATTACCTGGAATTCTGTGTAAATGCTTGCCTGCCTTCTCCCTCGCCTCCTCCTTCTCCCCCTCTCCCTGCCTTCTCCCTCGCCACCTCCTCCCTCTCCTTCTTCCCCTCTCCCTGCCTCTCCCTCTCCCCTCATCCTTCCGTTACCATGACACTGCTTCTATCCTCTCATCGGCTTAAGCTGGAAACATGGCAAAATCCGATGACGTAGAATGGGCGGCTAGAGGAAGACAAATATTGGGACTATCTCGTCCTACTATTCATCAACCTGAGGA
>NW_014599238.1:0-506 GCF_000485595.1 Priapulus caudatus | reverse complement strand
GCAAGATACGGGAATACATCTCAAGATCCGGTAACACATCACAAGATCCGGCAACACATCACAAGATCCGGCAACACATCACAGGAAACGGGAATGCATCGCAAGATCCGGGAACACATCACAAGATCCGGGAACACATCGCAAGATACGGGAATACATCACAAGATACGGGAATACATCGCAAGATGCGGCAACACATCACAAGATACGGCAACACATGACAGGAAACGGGAACACATTATGTCAGCAGTGTCCTAACATCAGGAGTGAATAATAACCTATATTTAAGTAGTATATACTTAAGTGAGTAATATATAGTTATTATTATGAATAATATATAGCTATAGAGTATTAATAATAATCTAGAGAATCTAACAGACAGAATATTAATAATCTGTTATTATTCACACCTGATAATATTATTGGCTATATATAATATATATATAGTATATGGCTATATGATATATATATATATATATATATATATATATATATATATATATATA
>NW_014599237.1:0-506 GCF_000485595.1 Priapulus caudatus | reverse complement strand
CTCTCTCTCTCTCTCTCTCTCTCTCTCTCTCTCTCTCTCTCTCTCTCTCTCTCTCTCTCTCTCTCTCTCTCTCTCTCTCTCTCTCTCTCTCTCTACACACACACACGCACGCACGCACGCACCCCCCACCACACACACGCACGCACACATCACTCGTAAGTAATGTAGGTAACCTACATATTGCAGAACTCGTGCATAAATCACAGAAGACGACGCAGCGCCGTGGTAGTTAGCCTTAATGAAACCTAATACAACCTCTCCGGCACTTGACTGCGGGGCGTCATTGCCAACCACGTGGAGTGTAAACAGAGCGAGAAGTATGTAGAGGTAAATAGCGTAGACGTACGTGGCTGGCAGACGGGATATTTGTTGAACTTTGTTCGCTGCTAGCTGCTGTGCTGCGTAGCGGCGTAACCTTTACAGTATACTACCTCCCGCATTGTCACAACACACGCACGCACGCACACACACACACACACACACACACACACACACACACACACACA
>NW_014599236.1:0-506 GCF_000485595.1 Priapulus caudatus | reverse complement strand
CTCTCTCTCTCTCTCTCTCTCTCTCTCTCTCTCTCTCTCTCTCTCTCTCTCTCTCTCCTCTCTCTCCTTCTCTCTTTCTACTCGCTCGCTTTCGCACTCTTTCTTTTTATTTGTTCTTCTTCTCTCTTTGCGCGCGCGCTCTCTCTCTCTCTCTCTCGCTCTTTCTTTCTCTTTCGCTCCTCTCTCTCTCTCTCTCTTTCTTTCTTAGAAGCAGATACGCAAGGACACGCGCTTTGTTATTTTCTCCTTACCGCGGATACTATCGGTGCTCGGCTTTCTCGCATACTACCTCATCGATACCGATAGACCGTATATACGGGCGTGTCACACGTTAGTATAGACACCTACAGTGTCAATGAGCGGGGCACGCCTTGTTGGCTGGCGCATCCAATCCATGCATGCAAATCTCATTGTCTCTCACTCTCTATCTCTCCCTTTCTTTTTTCTTTCTCATTTTCTCACTCTCTCCTTCTCTCTCGCTTTTTTTGCTTTCTCTCTCTTTCTCT
>NW_014599234.1:0-506 GCF_000485595.1 Priapulus caudatus | reverse complement strand
GTGTGTGTGTGTGTGTGTGTGTGTGTGTGTGTGTGTGTGTGTGTGTGTGTGTGTGTGTGTGTGTGTGTGGGCGTGCGTGCGTGCGTGCGTGCGTGTGTGCGTGTGAGTTCGGGCGTGTATGTGTACGGGGACGGAAGGGTGGAGGTTTAGGAGAAGAGATGTGTGGGGCGAGGGATGCGTGTGTAGGGGAGGTAGAGGGAGGGGCAGGAGGTGTGAGGAAGGAGGTGTGGGTCGTGGTGGTGGCTGGGTGGGTGGATGCTCCTCAACCACGACTCAGCTGCTCCGCATCTGTGGAGGTGAGGACAAGAACGCTGCTATTATTGTCTGTACGATCCACGCGTGGTGTAGCGCCCGCCGCCATCGTTTCTTACCATCATTATCTAGTCTTCCCGAGAATTGAAAGAAAAGCTAGGGCACGCGGGGGAGGGGGGTTATGTGTGTGTGCGTGTCTGTGTGCGTGCGGGTGTGTGTGTGGTGGGGGTGGGGGGGGTGTTTATGTGTGTGTG
>NW_014599233.1:0-506 GCF_000485595.1 Priapulus caudatus | reverse complement strand
CATTGCGTCACTTCTAAACCTTCATAACCGCAGGGATTGATACGTTTAAAAGCGCTTAAATCCATATTCACATTTAGGCTCAAACCATGCGTACTACAACCTCTGGAGATGCGTAGTCCTAGCGCGGCCACTTTTTTACCTTCAACATAAACACCTGGCGCTTTAGGCTCGCTATTTGCATTAATCTGATGCATGGCTAAGAAGCGGATAATGGCGTTTTCGATATGCGTAACTAATTGACGCACACCCAGCTGATTACGTTTAAGATCAATCAATAAATAAATGACCAATTGACCTGGGCCGTGATAGGTAACTTGTCCGCCACGATCTATGGGGATAATAGGGAATATCACCTGCGTCGAGAATGTGTTCGAGCTTGCCATTGCGCCCTAGTGTAAAAACAGGGGAATGTTCAACAACCCATAACTCATCTTGAGTATTTTCATTGCGTTGTTGAGTGAAATCACGCATGGCCTGCCAAACAGGTTGATAGTCTTGCAAGCCGA
>NW_014599232.1:0-506 GCF_000485595.1 Priapulus caudatus | reverse complement strand
GAGTTTTTTAAGTTTGATACGGTATAATGCTTGTATCTCGTCTGAACAAGGTTATACACTGTATTTACTTACTATGCTACATAATTAATACTACACAACATTTTTATGTTGCAAAATTGCACACACACACAAACACGCACGTGTGTGTGCGTGTGCATGCGTGCGTGTGTGCGTACGTGCGTGTCACTGCACATATACGTATGTGCACTAGCTCGATGCGTATGTAATAAGTTGCAACTGCCTTTTAAAAACATTGTCGTTGCATACTGTAGCGAATATGCTCCATCAATCTGAGATGAGCCATAGCAGCAGCAGCAGCAGCAGCACTGAGCAGTGATCACGCGATGTGTGCGTGCGTGAGTGCATACGTGTGTGTGTGTGTCCGCGCGTGTATGTATGTGTGTGAGTGTGCGTGTGTGCGTGTGTGCGTGCGTGCCCGGTGTCGCGAGACGTTACAGTTAAAATTCATTTCTAATTCAGATCGAGTTGGAAGCGATTATTGCATT
>NW_014599231.1:0-506 GCF_000485595.1 Priapulus caudatus | reverse complement strand
TGGGTTGATTACACGTGTACATTAAGACGCAGCTACGGTGAGTTGATTACACGTGTACATTAAGACGCAGCTAGGTGGGTTGATTACACGTGTACATTAAGACGCAGCGAGGTGAGTTGATTACACGTGTACATTAAGGCGCAGCTAGGTGAGTTGATTACACGTGTACATTAAGGCACAGCTAGGTGAGTTGATTACATCAATCCACCTAGCTGCGTCTTAATGTACACGTGTAATCAATTCACCTAGCTGCGTCTTAATGTACACGTGTAATCAACTCACCTAGCTGCGTCTTAATGTACACGTGTAATCAACCCTTACACGTGTACATTAAGACGCAGCTAGGTGAGTTGATTACACGTGTACATTAAGACGCAGCTAGGTGGGTTGATTACACGTGTACATTAAGACGCAGCTAGGTGGGTTGATTACACGTGTACATTAAGACGCAGCGAGGTGAGTTGATTACAGTGTACATTAAGACGCAGCTAGGTGAGTTGATTACA
>NW_014599230.1:0-506 GCF_000485595.1 Priapulus caudatus | reverse complement strand
AACAGGCGCTAATTAGCACACCTGCATAATCAATCATCACGACAAGGTCACGCATATAATTACTCTACATATAATATATATCTTTCTACATAATATATCGTTACATATAATTACTCTACATATATATCGCTACATATAAATACTCTACATATAATATATCTCTACATATAATATATCGCTACATATAATTACTCTACATATAATTACTCTACATATATATCGCTACATATAAATACTCTACATATAATATATCTCTACATATAATATATCGCTACATATAATTACTCTACATATATATCGCTACGTAGAAATACTCTACATATAATATATCTCTACATAATATATCTCTACATATAATATATCTCTACATAATATATCGCTACATATCATTACTCTCGCATGTATAAATAAAAGAATAATTTTCTTCTCTCTCTCTATCTCTCTTTCCTTCTTTATTTTCACTCGCTGTCTCTCTCTCCCTCTCTCTCTCTCTCTCTCTCTCTACT
>NW_014599229.1:0-506 GCF_000485595.1 Priapulus caudatus | reverse complement strand
GATAAAACGGGGAATGATTCTAACATTGACAATGAATGGTTTCGTCTGGATTGGCGTAGCGAGTTACAGCCCCAACAGCAGTTGCACCTGAAACTGGGTTTTCTGGCGAGTCAGCGCACGAGTGAGCGCGTACCTGGTTCCGGGGACCAGGAAAAGCGCTGGACGGGGAGCTGAGCTGGGCTTACACAGGAGAGCGCAATAATTTTGTGATCGGGACTACGGGGCATTATACCGTTTCGAGTCAGCAGTATAATCCTTCGGTGCGTAATCGCGACGGGCAAAGCACCCGGCGAAATTACAGCGTTTGGTTAGAAAATCAGTTTGCGTTGACCGAGTTTCTGATGGTGCGTGGTGGGCTACGGGTTGAGAAAAACCGTGAGACCGGAGAAGACTTTATCCTCCCCAAAGTGAGCATCGCATGGTCGCCCAAACCGACGCGCACGCTCTGGACCTCGCTGGGACGCTCAGCGCTGCTCCCCGCACCGAGTGAGTCAAGCGAGGAATAC
>NW_014599228.1:0-506 GCF_000485595.1 Priapulus caudatus | reverse complement strand
ATTAGCAATAATATAAGAATGCCATTGAACCAAACTATTTAAGTCGTAGGCTATACTGTTATTCTTGTGTAAGTTTTGGTCGCTCGTCAATCAAGTTAATGATTAAAAGTGCAAACAAATATATGCAATTGAATCCAGAAAAGAAAAGGTTGCTGATCATTGAAGATGACTTGGGCCTGCAAAAACAATTACGTTGGAATTTTGATATCTATGAGGTGTATGTTGCGTCTGATCGAGAAAGTGCGCTTGCACTGGTCCGTCGGCATGAACCATCTGTTGTTACAATGGATCTTGGTCTGCCGCCCGACCCTGACGGATCTACTGAAGGGCTGGCTACCCTACAGCAGATACTTGCGCTTGCACCTGATACTAAGTTGATTGTGTTGACAGGAAATCAAGACCATAGCAATGCCTTAAAAGCGATTGAAATGGGCGCTTATGATTTTCATCAAAAACCGTTTGATCCAGTTATGCTTGGGTTAATTGTTGAGCGAGCATTTTATTTA
>NW_014599227.1:0-506 GCF_000485595.1 Priapulus caudatus | reverse complement strand
TTTTCGATACCACTGCAGTAGCCAAGCTCGCGCATCATTTCCATATCGTAGTTGACGCGCTGTTCCAGGCGTTGCGCTTCGACCAGTTTGTTATTGTCGGTTAACTGTTTCAGACGTTCGCCGAGTTCTTCCTTGATGAAGGCGAGTGATGCGAGAATGGTTTCGCGCGGCGTGGCGTAATGCGTTTTCGGGTAGATTGTCACCCGCTTGACCTTTTTATTAACCTCGCCGGTCAGTGGATCGAACAAGCTGATTTTTTCGACTTCGGAATCGAATAGTTCGATACGCACCGCCTCGCGATCAGAATCGGCCGGATGGACATCGATGACTTCACCGCGTACCCGATAGGTGCCGCGTTTAAAATCGATGTCATTACGCTTATATTGCAGTTCAGCTAACCGCCGAAGAATGCTGCGCTGGTCAATTTCATCGCCAACAACCAGGTGTAAGAGCATCTTGAGATAAGACTTGGGATCACCCAAACCATAAATCGCCGACACAGAGGC
>NW_014599226.1:0-506 GCF_000485595.1 Priapulus caudatus | reverse complement strand
CTTGTTTCATTGAACGTAACATTAATGTTTGAATCGTATGGTAGTCATCACGCCCTTGAATTTTTTCACTTAAAGCAGCGTAATCACTTGAGGCAATCTCTCTACCTGGCTCACCTAGCTTCAGATCTAAATCAGACAAGGTACCACGCAAGTCATCAATTTTTTCGTCTGCAGGGTTTTCGTGTGTACGATATAAAGAAGGCACTTTATTCTTAGCAATAAATTTAGCCGCACAGACATTTGCAGAAATCATACACTCTTCAATAATCTTATGCGCATCATTACGTACCGATGGACGAATACTTTCTATGCGTTGATCGTCATTAAAAGCGATAACCGTTTCTGTGGTATCAAATTCAATCGTACCCCGGCCTCGACGTGCAGAATCTAAACTCTGATACATGTTGTTCAGGTTAACCACATGCGGATACACATCAGCAAGGTCGTCACCCAATGTTCCATCTTCAAGACCTTTAGCAACTTGGTTATACGTTAGGCGCGCATGT
>NW_014599225.1:0-506 GCF_000485595.1 Priapulus caudatus | reverse complement strand
CCCAAAAGAATTAACTGACGAGCTCAATGTACTGATGCAGTTCAACCTTCTGAACCAACAAGATGGTATTAAAGTCCACAATAACGCAGCACCCGAGCTAATCGCTGCGGCTGAACGCCTACACGCAAAAGGATTAATATCACAACACGACGGTGGCTACCTGACGGATCTTGGTCGTAAAGCTGCAGAACACACTCAGGATTTGAAGATGATTTTGAAATAAAGATAACAGTAACTTGACTGGGAAACTACCTTGGTAACCCAGTCTACGTATCACTACCTCAGCGACTTTTCGCCCTTACAAGCTCCTGCTAATAACTCTTGAAACCAATGCAACTCACGCAAAGAATCCAGAGATTTATCTTCACTTAACTGCTGGCAATGCGGTGGATGTAATTCTATTGAAATTTGTTCTAGCCAAGCTTTTGCTTCTTCAACTTTACCATCTTGCGCATATTGACAGGCTAGCTGATAGATCGACTGATAGTTTTTTAACTCGCCTATTT
>NW_014599224.1:0-506 GCF_000485595.1 Priapulus caudatus | reverse complement strand
ACACACACACACACACACACACACACACACACACACACACACACACACACACACACACACACACACACACACACACACACACAACCCCGCCACAGAGCCAGACGCACTATTTGCTGCGTGTTTGGGTAGCGATGTCGTGATGGCGGTGGCAGCGGCGCTATCAGGCGAATCGCCGGGTCGTAATTCGCTACAGTTGATAGCCGTTTACCTGAGCGTAGTTGCAAAGGTACTTAACGGCGGTGCGATGTTTACTAACAGACGGGCTCGCGTCTGCGTGATACACCGCACTACTCGATCGCCGAGCTTAACTACACTAAGGACAACTACAAGAGCAGCGCGGTTGCTGGGCGGCGGCCGCCATTGTTATGTAGCTTGCAGACGAGAGGCGCATTGTTCACTACGAGTGGATTAGTGGTATGCGTTATTAAGAAAGAGAAAGAGAGAGAGAGGGAGGGGGGAGGGAGAGGAGAGAGAGAGAGAGAGAGAGAGAGAGAGAGAGAGAGAGA
>NW_014599223.1:0-506 GCF_000485595.1 Priapulus caudatus | reverse complement strand
CACCAAGGCTAAATTACCCTGAAGGGTAAAGGCATGACCGCCATTAAGAATGCCGTTATTAGTGACAACAACACCTGTACCCTCAGTGGTATCGCCAACGGTTAACACATCATCACTGACCGCAATCGTGCCGCCATCAATAATAAGATTCTCCCAATTGACGAGGTTATTACCGATGACACTGGCAATAACATGAGAGAAGGTTAGCGTATCATCGCCCAAGATTAATGGATCTAAACCATCGCCACCATCCAACAAGGTAAGCGCTGTGAAATCCGCAGCTGCTGCAATATTGGCGTTATCAGAACCATCGCCCATGGCGACAACACCCGTTATCACGCTCCCACGTTGAAATTGACAACATCATCGCCTGCGCCCATGACGATATCACCCGTTGTCATGCTTCCAGCATTCAAATTGACAACATCATTGCCTGCGCCCATGGCGACAACACCCGCTGTCACGCTTGCGGCGTTGAAATTAGCAACATCATCGCCTGCGTCCAT
>NW_014599222.1:0-506 GCF_000485595.1 Priapulus caudatus | reverse complement strand
GTGTGTGTGTGTGTGTGTGTGTGTGTGTGTGTGTGCGCGCGCGCGTGCTTGTGCGTGTGCTTGTGCGTGCATACACGTGTGTATGTGTACGTGTGTGCGTGCGTGTGTGTGATAGAGTGTGTGTGTGTGCATACATGTGTGTGTGCATACATGTGTGCGTGCGTGCGTGCGTGCGTGCGTGCTGGCGGTGCCGACGCGCACGACGACCGCTGACGACCCGCGCGCTGTCGGCGATGCCGACGTTGTAAACGTGTCACCGGCGCGGCGCGTCTTTACGACGTAGAAAAGCGATCACGGCGCGCGCGCGGGCCGTGTCTCATAAATACAGCGTGCCGCCGGCGACGCCGCCGCTCAAAGAGCGCGCCGGCGACGCCGCTATATCCACGCGCGGAGATAGCGAGGCCGGGGGCGAGATAGAGGGGGAGAGGGGGAGAGGGAGAGGAGGGGGAGGGGAGAGGGGAAGAGGGAGAGAGAGAGAGAAGAGAGAGAGGAGCGAGAGAGAGAGA
>NW_014599221.1:0-506 GCF_000485595.1 Priapulus caudatus | reverse complement strand
GGTTTGTTAAAGTGACGCACCAATACACCTTTTTGTTTCAATGCTAAATAAATAGCTTCTGCGGGCATTTGTTCTGTTTCGGCAAAAATAAAGTTGCTGGAAGAGGGCAGTGTTTTAAAACCCAGTGCTTGCAGTGATATTGTTGCTACTTCGCGGGTGGCGATGATTTTTTGGCGGTTTTTCTCAAAGTGCGCAGTGTCTTGTATGGATGCTGTGCCGCCTTCGATAGCGATGCGGTCTAGTGGATAGCTGTTGAAGGAGTTTTTAACGCGCTCCAAGCCTTCGACTAATTCTGCGGAACCAATCGCAAAACCAAGCCTCAAGCCCGCTAATGAGCGCGACTTGGAAAAGGTTTGTACTACCAATAGATTAGGATACTTCTGAGTCAAGGGAATCGCAGAATCAGCGCCAAAGTCTACATAGGCTTCGTCAACTAGGATCACTGACTCGGGGTTTTGTTGCACTAGCGTTTCGATTACGTCCAATGTGACGGCAATGCCAGTAGG
>NW_014599220.1:0-507 GCF_000485595.1 Priapulus caudatus | reverse complement strand
CCTCGCTCTCTCGCTCTCTCTTTATCTCTCGCCCTCGCTTTCTCTTTCCCTCTCCCTTTCTCTCTCTCCCCCTTTCTCTCGCGCTCTCTCTCGCCCTCGCGTTTTTCGTTCTCCCTTTCTCTTTCTCTCTCTCCGCCCTCTCCGCCTTACTTGTAGTACATAATAAGGCGCCGCACACAATGCGAGCGCACGCCATCACCTCGCTCGCCATCGCCATCGCCTTTTCATGCGTGCGTGCGTGTGTGTGCGTGCGTGCGTGCGTGCGTGCGTGCGTGTGCTGAGCAGACACGGTCTCCGTGGACGCAGACGACGACTCTACGTTCTGTGCAAACACACGCACACGCTTCCAGAGCGCCTGTCGCGCGCAGCAACACCGGACGTCGTCGGCAAACTCACCGGACGTCGTCGGCAAACTCACCGGACAACCATTTCAATCATCGCCTGGCAAACATACACACACACACGCACACACACACACACACGCACACGCACACGCACACGACGCAC
>NW_014599219.1:0-507 GCF_000485595.1 Priapulus caudatus | reverse complement strand
TTAAATACGCAGTTCCCCTGTCTGCAAGCTTAGGACAAGAGACAAATATGAACAGTACGCCTAGCAACCGCAGGACTGTTGAACAAGATCAAAACTATCTGTTGATTATTCACGTTTATAACTGCGTGCGTACGTACGTAAGCACGGGTGTGCGTGCGTGCGTGCGTGCGTGCGGGCGTGCTCGTCCGTACATGTGTCTGTGTGTACACATGTGCTTGCGTGCGCGTTCGTACATGTGTGCGTGTGCGTGTGCGTACGCGAGCATTTGTGTGTGTGTGCGTTTGCAAGTGTGTGGCTGCGTGCCTTAGTCGCCTTTGTATGTTTGCGTGCATGTGCATGCATGAGCGTGTGTGCGCGCGCGCGCGTGTGAGTGTGTGCAGGGGCGTGTACAGGATTTGGACCAGGGGGCGTCTAACCGTAACCCAAACTTGCGAGCACACACAATTTTTTTTGAAATTAGACCCCCTCAGATGCGTTTTCTGCGCGAGCGAGGGGGGGGGGGTCCGG
>NW_014599218.1:0-507 GCF_000485595.1 Priapulus caudatus | reverse complement strand
GAGAGTAGAGAAACATACGAAATCTATTTCCTACCAAAGTCTTAATTTATTTAGCATTATATTTTATTGAAACGCTCCCAAGTGCCTGTGCTCGCTATCAGTATCACGCAGAACACCTCATAGGAGGCGGCACCATCGCTCTTGATCATAGCTTGCGCCTCCCCGACGTCCGTCCCGCCCCAAGCCGACGCGTGGGTGGCGGTGGCATGTAGGGTAACTTCATTAACGTCCCTTCTACCCCAGGGCAGCACGATTATTAGTCACTCGCGCGCGCGTTTCCCTCCTTCTCCTCCTCCTCCTCCTCATTTTCCTACTCCTTCTCCTCCTCTTTCTCCTTCTCATCCTCCTTTTCCTACACTCCTTCTCATCCTCGCCCTCAGCATCCTTCTCCTCCTCCTCCTCCTCTTCCTTCTTCTCATCCTCCTCCTCCTCTTCCTCCTTCTCAGCATCCTTCTCCTCCTCCTCTTCCTCCTCAGCATCACCATAATTTTCATGCCTTTCCTCCCC
>NW_014599217.1:0-507 GCF_000485595.1 Priapulus caudatus | reverse complement strand
ATAGAATCATTATCAATCATACACCTGGCAGGTGTGAAACCTCACACATTACCTGGCAGGTGTATAGAATCATACACCTGGCAGGTGTGAAACCTCACATATTACCTGGCAGGTGTATAGAATCATACAGTTGTTCCTTCACATGTTCATGCGATGATCATTGTTCTCGCAGACAAACCTGAACAGCACAAACGTGATGTCAAGGCATATGGAATTGTTCCTTCACATGTTCACGAGATGATTGTTGTTCATTCACACTGTTCACGTTGTTCTCGCAGACGAACCTGAACAGCACGAACGTCGTGTCGAGCGCGACGAAGCTGCGCGATTACCTGGCGAACACGCGTGCGATCCGTGACGCGATGGACGTCGTCTACGCGGCGCGCACGGTCGCCAACCTCGCCGCCTACACGCGCCAGCATCCCGAAGTCGCGCTCGTGCTCGTAGACATCGTCAGCCGCCTCATGGACGTCGACGCCGCGCTGCTCGCCGCCGCCCAGCTGCTGG
>NW_014599216.1:0-507 GCF_000485595.1 Priapulus caudatus | reverse complement strand
ATGATGAACGTGTTCGTGTACGACGCGAGCGCGCTCACCGACGAGCTGATGCAAACGCGGCTCGACAACATGCTCGCGCGCCGCGATCACCTGGAAAACTTCGTGAAGAGCCTCGCTGCCTTCCCGAAGCAGTTCAGCGACTATGGTCCGCGACTTGGCGAAATCGCCGCGCCCACGCTCGTGATCTGGGGCCGCGACGACCGCTTCGTGCCGATGGATGTCGGCCTGCGTCTGCTGGCCGGCATGCAGAACGCGCAACTGCACGTGTTCAACCGATGCGGCCACTGGGCGCAATGGGAGCATGCGGAAGCCTTTAACCGCATGGTGATCGACTTCCTGACGCACTAAGACACGAAAGCCCTTGCGGTAACGAAGCGGCGCACCTCGCGGTGTGCCGCTTTTTTATTTGGGCGAGCGCATGGCGTCGGCATTTGTGTGACGAAACCATGAGCCGATGCACCGTCGACCGGACCACCTAAAGACAAACCCGTATTAGCGTAAGGCGAA
>NW_014599215.1:0-507 GCF_000485595.1 Priapulus caudatus | reverse complement strand
CATATATATATATATATATATATATATATATATATCGTCAAGAGCTAATAAACACCTATATTTATTAGGGTGTTTATTAGCTCTTGATATCGTATATATCTCGTATCAAGAGCTAATAAACACATATTAGCTAGCTGTTTATTAGCTCTTGCTCGTATATATATGCTCGTATCGGACTCGGAATAATAGCTGAGCAAGTTAAAATTTCACAATAGTAGCGGGAGACGGGCCCGATGGGTCGATATTATCTCTCGACACCAGTTGCCTGGCGGGGTTTCCTGTTTACCTGCCAAGTTTACCTGCTGAATGTTTACCAGCCGACAGTTTACCAGCCGACAGTTTACCTGCCGAAAGTTTACCTGCTGAAAGTTTACCTGTCGAAAGTTTACCTGCTGAAAGTTTACCTGCTGAAAGTTTACCTGCTGAAAGTTTACCTGCTGAAAGTTTACCAGCCGAAAGTTTACCTGCCGACAGTTTACCTGTCGAAAGTTTACCAGCCGAAAGTTT
>NW_014599214.1:0-507 GCF_000485595.1 Priapulus caudatus | reverse complement strand
TTAAAGAGAAGGAAGGGAGCTTGGCTAACAGAGAAGGAAGGGAGGTTGAGGTTACAGAGAAGGAAGGGAGGTTGGGGTTACAGAGAAGGAAGGGAGCTTGGCTAACAGAGAAGGGAGGGAGGTTGAGGTTACAGAGAAGGAAAGGAGGTTTGGATTACAGGGAAGGAAGGGAGGTTGTAGTTACAGATAAGGAAGGGAGCTTGGCTAACAGAGAAGGGAGGGAGGTTTGGAGTTACAGAGAAGGAAGGGAGTATGGGGTTACAGAGAGGGAAGGGAGCTTGGCTAACAGAGAAGGAAGGGAGGTTTGGAGTTACAGAGAAGGGAGGGAGGTTTGGAGTTACAGAGAAGGAAGGGAAGTTGGGGTTACAGAGAAGGAAGGGAGGTTTGGAGTTACAGAGAAGGAAGGGAGGTTGGGGTTACAGGGAAGGAAGGGAGGTTGGGGTTACAGGGAAGGAAGGGAGGTTGTGGTTACATAGAAGGAAGGGAGGTTGTCTAACAGAGAAGGGA
>NW_014599213.1:0-507 GCF_000485595.1 Priapulus caudatus | reverse complement strand
GTGAGGCGCTTGCTGAAATTTCCCGCGAACTAAAATTGGGTGATTACCTAAGATTAGGTGCGGGTGAGCTAAAAAGTGGTGGTTTTCGAAGGTCATCGATATTGGCAGATGTGGTCGAGAGCATTTTGGGCGCGGTTTATTGCGATAGTAATTTTGATATCTGTAGTCAGTTGATCCATCGTTTATATGCGACCAAGTTGAAAGAGATACCTGACCCGCAGAGCTTGAAGGATGCTAAGACACGCTTGCAGGAGTTATTGCAATCTAGAAAGGTGGCAATCCCCGTGTATAAAGTTTTGAAAGTCAGCGGAAAATCGCATGAACAAATTTTTGAAGTTGAGTGTGTCATTGATGACATGAAGATATGAGGCGCTTGCTGAAATTTCCCGCGAACTAAAATTGGGTGATTACCTAAGATTAGGTGCGGGTGAGCTAAAAAGTGGTGGTTTTCGAAGGTCATCGATATTGGCAGATGTGGTCGAGAGCATTTTGGGCGCGGTTTATTGC
>NW_014599212.1:0-507 GCF_000485595.1 Priapulus caudatus | reverse complement strand
ATATTTAAACAAATTAAAAATATAAAAAATAAAAGAAAGAATTTTAAATGTGGACATGTGTCGCTGACGTCATCTGCCCGACAGGTAAAGAGGGCGCCGGACGCGGATGCTGTGAGCGGCGAGGCGCTGCGCAAGATGTGCGACAACGTGCTGCACCTTCTCGTCACGACTGTTGACGTGATGCAGCCAGTGCTGTGGCCTCTGCTGCTGCAGTTCGTTGCCGACGACGACCACGCCGACGCGCTGGCCACCGTCTGCCGCGGCGCCGCACATCTCGCCGCGCGTAAGCGTGAGGAGAACGCAGAGGACTACGAGATCAGCTATGTGCGGCACAGTGAGTGAGAGAGCGCACACGTGTGCAAGCAGGCAGGGGAGTGGGGTGATGGGGGGGGGGGAGTAGAAGTGGTGGTGAGGGGAGTAGGGATGGGGATGGGGTGATGGTGGGGGAGTAGGGAAGATGGTGGTGAGGGGAGTAGGGATGGTGTTGGGGTGATGGTCAGGAGAGTA
>NW_014599211.1:0-507 GCF_000485595.1 Priapulus caudatus | reverse complement strand
TACTTACAAACGCTCAAGTTACGAACTTTCAGAGATACGAACAGGAGTGTATAATACAGGCGCTCCCTACTTACAAACGCTCAAGTTACGAACTTTCAAAGATACGAATAGGAGTGTATAATACAGGCACTCCCCTACTTATAAACGCTCAAGTTACGAACTTTCAGAGATACGAACAGGAGTGTATAATACAGGCGCTCCCTTACTTACAAACGCTCAAGTTACGAACTTTCAGAGATACGAACAGGAGTGTATAATACAGGCGCTCCCCTACTTACAAACGCTCAAGTTACGAACAGGAGTGTATAATACAGGCGCTCCCTTACTTACAAACGCTCAAGTTACGAACTTTCAGAGATACGAACTACTTACAAACGCTCAAGTTACGAACTTTCAGAGATACGAACAGGAGTGTATAATACAGGCGCTCCCTACTTACAAACGCTCAAGTTACGAACTTTCAGAGATACGAACAGGAGTGTATAATACAGGCGCTCCCCTACTTAT
>NW_014599210.1:0-507 GCF_000485595.1 Priapulus caudatus | reverse complement strand
GGTGTGCATAGGAAAGCGGGGAAACTCGTGGCCACCTTATTGGTGATCAGAGCTTTTTTCAAAATTTCTATGTACATCAAGAGCTTATGCAGACTTTCGTGATCCAACTACGGTTTCTAGGTTAAACACCCCCATAAATCATTCTCGACCCAGTAAATTAGTGGTACCCATCGGCATGCTAGACAACAATATCCTTTCGCAACTTAAGCAACTCAAACAGCAAATTGAAGACAATAAGGAATACGCTGAGGGCATTATAAAAGGCACCCAGCGAAAATTCGGCTTTGTGATCCTGGAAGATGGCCGTGAGATTTTTTTGGCGCCCGACGAAATGCAGAAAGTCTTCCCCGGTGACCGAGTAAAGATTCTTATTGTCACCGAAACCAAGACCGCTAAGAAGGAGGGCAAAGCCAAAGAAAGTGGCACATTAGTATCTCTGCTGGAGTCCCCTCTTAATGAATTTACCGGCCGTTATGTAGTGAAAGGGCAGGGGCATTTTGTTGAACC
>NW_014599209.1:0-507 GCF_000485595.1 Priapulus caudatus | reverse complement strand
TTTTGAAAGATATCCATGTTTGAAAATTTGAGTCGACCCCATGAGTCGACTCATGGCACAAAGGGCTGATTGGCATGCAGATTTTTTGGCTGGCACAGTCTGTGAGTCGACCCCATGGGTCGACCCTCAGGCATGAGTCGACCTCTGCTATTTTTAGGCTAAAATTACAAAACCATTATTTTCTGCTATTTCCACAGAGGTCGACCCCATGAGTCGACCCCTGTGATGGAAAAGTTCCACAACGGCTAGTTTTTAATCTGTTTTAAGTGCATTTAATGCTCATTTAATGTGGACTAATGGCTTTATTTCAGCCCAGATTGCTCTCTACTATTCCTTAAAGCTATAAAAGGGACAAAAAGGTGGGAATCATCAAGATGAGAGATTTTTGAAAAGAGGATTTCAAGCATACTTTTCAGCCCTAAGCAAGAGCTCACTCAAAGCATTCAAGAAGCTTTTAATTCAAGCTCACCAACTCCTCAAGTGCTCATTCAAGTCTCCAACCACCTT
>NW_014599208.1:0-507 GCF_000485595.1 Priapulus caudatus | reverse complement strand
TATCGACTTTTACAGACGACAGGTTGTTTCTCTCGATAGAAGTACTTGCCCTATTTTTGATATCGGCTTCTATTGCTGGGGCTGATTGTTTATATACGCAGACATATCCGAGCAATAAGAACAGAAAAAGGCCAAGCAGCATAATGAGTAATTTATTCATGTCAAACACCAGAGACGCTGTAGTTATCCGACTTTACACAAACTAGGTAAGCCATGTAGGGAGTATTTTTATGAAAGGGTTAAATCTTATTATAAAAGGAATTTATTCTCAATTTACGATATTTTTTAAGCAAAAAACACCACCACTTCCACCTAAATACACTCCAATATCGGCAGAGGTTGCAAACGTAAGGCTCAAAACTAACTCAAGAAGCAATAAAAAAGGCAATATGAACTCAATCATATTGCCTTTGAACCGCACTATATGCGCTGCATTAAGCCGAGAATTTCTATTTAATTACTTAAACTAGCCCCCCGCTCATTCAACGTATTGAGTGATATTACTTT
>NW_014599207.1:0-507 GCF_000485595.1 Priapulus caudatus | reverse complement strand
GAGAGGTGAGACCGGGTACCCGTCTATGAAAGCGATAGGCCACTGTGAAAAACATTTCAATTTTGTTAACATTTTTTTTCCATTTTCATTTCATTTTCTTTTTTTCATTTTCCTTTCATTTTCATTTTCATTTTTTTTGATTTTCATTTTATTTATTTTTATTTTATTTTATTTTTTTAATTTTCCTTATGGCAGTCCTAGGCCACCATACTCCAGTGTGACACAAAAAGAAGTAGATTAGTAGAAAAAGCAAAGAAATTAAAAAATAATGTAAATAAAATCAAAACAGAATGAACAACGTGTAAGTGACCTGCGAACACTGATCTCTATATATACTAACTGGATAGTGGTGAGCCAATCCACCACGTTCGGTGAGAAAGTGAAGTCACCGTGCCACTAGATCACTCTCAAAAGCTCACTGGTGTGCACCCCATAGCATTTTAAATTGAATGCGCAAGGTCAAAGTGTCAAAGTGTGTCAATGAAGGGGGAATATTTCTCCCTTAAC
>NW_014599206.1:0-507 GCF_000485595.1 Priapulus caudatus | reverse complement strand
CCTCTCAAACGCTGGCAGACGTTTTGTGCATACAAAAGTAGATGGAAAGCGGATGTTTGATCGCCGAGCGCTGGAGGTTTGTGTGTTTAGCTACGTAGCTGAAGCATTGGGAGGTACTGACCTCTACGTCGAATACTCTGGCGAATATGGTGATTATCGCAAGCAATTATTGTCTCTAGCCGAGTGCGAGGAGCGTCTCCCCGCATACTGTGAGTCTCTGGGTTTGCCTGCATCTGGGAATGGCTTTGTGGCTTCATTAAAGAAAGAACTAACGACCTTGTCAAACAAGGTTGATCGGAAATTTCCCGCCAATGGTGACTTCTCCATTGATGATGACGGTGTTCCTCACCTGAAACAGCAAAAAGCCTCGCCGCTACCGAAAGGCCTGGACGACTTCAAAAAAGAAGTTTATTCGCGCCTGCCGGAACGTCACCTGCTCGATATTTTGAAGGATGTACAGCATTGGTCGAACTACACGAAGCACTTTGGTCCAACATCAGGATCCGA
>NW_014599205.1:0-507 GCF_000485595.1 Priapulus caudatus | reverse complement strand
ATCCCGGATGCTGAGTGCTCCCGCATTCCTCCCGCATCTCTCCTGCATCCTTCCCGCATCCCTCCCGCATCCCTCCCGCATCCCTCCCGCATCCTCCCAGCATCCCTCCCGCATCCCTCCCGCATCCCTCCCGCATTCCTCCAGCATCTCTCCCACATCCCTCCCGCATCCCTCCCGCATCCCTCCCGCATCCCTCCCGCATGCCTCCCGCATTCCTCCAGCATCCCTCCTGCATCCCTCCAGCATCCCTCCCGCATCCCTCCCGCATCTCTCCTGCATCTCTCCCGCATCCCTCCCGCATCCCTCCAGCATCCCTCCAGCATGCCCACGACCCTGCAGCATCTAAGCAACATCTCTCCAACATCTCTCGCGAAGCTCTCCAGCATCCCTCCAGCATCTTCTTTATCCTTCTCCAGCATCCCTGCAGCATCTCCTTTATCCTTCTCCAGCATCCCTGCAGCATCTCCTTTATCCTTCTCCAGCATCCCTCCAGCATCTTCTTTATCC
>NW_014599204.1:0-507 GCF_000485595.1 Priapulus caudatus | reverse complement strand
ATCAATTGGATTTAGAGAAACCCATTGGGTTCATGGTAACCTTGCTAGCATATGATTGGACCCAATTTCTCTTTCCATTAGGATTACTTATTTGATAAGTTAATTCTAACTTAATTACCTACTAATTACCTACATGAATAAGATTCATGAGACTCTAATTGTTGGGTGTCTAAGGTTATGGATCACATAAATTAAGGGTGCAAGTCTTATGAATCTCCTTGATAGTTATTATAGGGCGCCCTTTGAATTGTTCAATTTGAACGTGTCCATTGATTAGAGGTCTTTTAGTTCTCATATGGGGTGTCTCTTAGGTGCAAAATAGGGTATCTAATTATGGGTGCAAGGGCTCCAATAGTTGGCACCAAATGGGCTTCCTAATGTAAGTTGGATAACTTAAGTTAATAGAAATCCTAATGCAAGTAGGACTTGTATTATATGATTGAATAGGATTCAATCTTTGTATTTATAAAAGGAGACCTCCCCTAAGGTCCTAAGATCATCCAAGCC
>NW_014599203.1:0-507 GCF_000485595.1 Priapulus caudatus | reverse complement strand
TTTCACTCACATTTACTGAATTTTAATTTTAGCAGGGTCGCGAGGAAACCTGTACACATTTTTATTTACTACACATCATAGCAGAAGGTTAGTTATGCTGAAAAAACATGACACTATAGTAGGTTACAAACTGCTATCGTTCATAGCTGTTTTTAACCACTACAAAAAGATATCATGAAAACTACAAAAATAATAGCATATAGTCTGGCTATAGTGTTCGAAACCACTACAAAAAGATATCATGAAAACTACAAAAATAATAGCATATCGTCTGGCTATAGTTTTTCGTGTTTATCGCCTGCATGCGCGCGTGAATCAAGCCGTCACGTGTTAGAATAAAACTGTCAGCGACCGTCTGATCGGTGTAAAATGACCGCCGCAATTGATAATTTTTAATACACGACTATTTTTCGCTCATACAAAGGTTTCGTTTTAGAGAGGTAGAGAGAAGTGGGGAAAGATTGAGGTGAAATTGTGAGGGAGGGCGAGCGAGTGAGAGAGAGAGCG
>NW_014599202.1:0-507 GCF_000485595.1 Priapulus caudatus | reverse complement strand
TTTTTATCTTTGTCTTTGGGCTATGTATTCAACTGGCATACATGTTTCTGGCAATAGAGTATGTCGAACTGGTGAAGGCGTACCCCTGGATTTCACCATTCGGCGGATATTTATCCTACCTCGTTGGTATCGTCGTGTATTTCCTGCTAATGGCAACTGGCGGTATTCTGACGGCAAGCATTGCGATGAAAAACCTGATTGTAATGTGCTTTCTTGTCGGAATATCAAGCACGGGGTTATCCATACTTTCTTTACAAAATTCTGGTGAATACGCAGTCTTCAGTATACTGTTTGTCGTTTCAGGTATTCTATTTACCATCGCCGGTGGCTGGTACTGGAAACGGGTGCAGGCGTAAAATATAAAGCAAAACGGCCTTGCCATAAATAGCCGCGCCAGTTTCCCCACTGGGTAATGTGATGCGGAAACCTTGTAATACCACTCTTGCTTATAAAATTCTGTAATTCTGGGAACACGTTACTTAATTAACCCTCCCAAGGGGAGACAAT
>NW_014599201.1:0-507 GCF_000485595.1 Priapulus caudatus | reverse complement strand
AATTTCTCCAATGAGATACACATTAAAATAACACTACTATTTCTGCATAATAAAATAAGGTTATTCACATCGAGAAGGCTGATCTGAATCTTTGGCTGTATGCAAGACAAATGCTTTAACATCTTCAAGTAATTTTTCTTCGGGGATTTTCAGCATTTTTTTTGCTGCCCGGTTGGTATCTTTTATACTTTCTCGGTATTCGCGACTGACAAAATAACTGGCGGCGAATTTTGCTGGAGCATCCTGTGGGCCATGTAAGTTTTTATCAAAATAGTCCCCCCATTCCGCTTTGTTTTTCGGCGGGTGAAATCGCACCTCCTGCTTTTTCAATATGGCACTCAGTGCAAACCATCCGGTAGTATATGCGACCTTTTTTCCAGTTACCTGCCGCTGTTACCACCGATGTAAAACCAAGAAGCATGAGAGTTAACGCAACCGTTAAATATTTACAGATTTTCATTTCATAGTTCCTCCGTATTCTGATCAACTTCACCCCAACCGGTAATC
>NW_014599200.1:0-507 GCF_000485595.1 Priapulus caudatus | reverse complement strand
CGCCCGCAAAGGCAAGGTTAGGTCGATCGGCAAGCTCTAGCCCCATGACATCACGATAAAATACTAATGCACGTTCCGTATTCTCAACCACCATACTGACGTGATCAAAGCCTAAAAAATTCAAATCTATCCCCCTTACGCTACAAAAATCCTTTCACCAAGCCTACGCTCGACACCGTGATCAACCCTAGCCCTAATACGCGTTGAAAGGTCGACGCATCCGACTGAAGTAATCGCTCATGGGCTTTCAGACCCAATACCGGTACGCACAAATCCCGTCCTAGCAAATATCAACGCGATAGCTACAATTTGTAGGGCGGAAAATTGACTAAGAATTTCTAGCATTACACCGCGACTTTTTTATGAAAAAATGACGGTACATTAACATTGCATTATTCTATTCTGAAAGGTAAATTTCAGTCCTAAATATATTTGAGTCTAAAATATCTATCATGCAAACCCTCGCCACCCTATTCATTGGCTTCTCGATATTTAGCGCGCTACTAT
>NW_014599199.1:0-507 GCF_000485595.1 Priapulus caudatus | reverse complement strand
TACTACTACTACTACTACTACTACTACTACTACTACTACTACTACTACTACTACTACTACTACTACTACTACTACTACTACTACTACTACTACTACTACTACTACTACTACTACTACTACTCTCTACTCTCTCTCTCTCTCTCTCTCTCTCTCTCTCTCTCTCTCTCTCTCTCTCTCTCTCTCTCTCTCTCTCTCTCTCTCTCTCTCTCTCTCTCTCTCTCTCTCTCTCTCTCTCTCTCTCTCTCTCTCTCTCTCTCTCTCTCTCTCTCTCTGACCACAGTGCAGCCACGACCAGCAGATCTCTCAGACAGCGAGAGAGCGAGCGCCCGAACCTGCTGGTTACTCAACTTCATACATAACATCATAACATCATAACATCATAACATCATAACATCATAACATCATTAACATCATAATTAATCATTAACATCATTAATCATCATCATTAACATCATGACATCATAACATACACTCATGCGGCATACATACACACACGCGCCACACATT
>NW_014599198.1:0-507 GCF_000485595.1 Priapulus caudatus | reverse complement strand
ACACATCTATATATTACACTGTATAGTATAAGTTTAGACGTACACAGCTATATATACACTGTATAGTATAAGTTTAGACGTACACAGCTATATATACACTGTATAGTATAAGTTTAGACGTACACAGCTATATATACACTGTATAGTATAAGTTTAGACGTACACAGCTATATATACACTGTATAGTATAAGTTTAGACGTAAACAGCTATATATACACTGTATAGTATAAGTTTAGCCGCACACAGCTATATATACACTGTATAGTATAAGTTTAGACGTACACAGCTATATATACACTGTATAGTATAAGTTTAGACGTAAACAGCTATATATACACTGTATAGTATAAGTTTAGACGTACACAGCTATATATACACTGTATAGTATAAGTTTAGACGCACACATCTATATATACACTGTATAGTATAAGTTTAGCCGCACACAGCTATATATACACTGTATAGTATAAGTTTAGACGTACACATCTATATATACACTGTATAGT
>NW_014599197.1:0-507 GCF_000485595.1 Priapulus caudatus | reverse complement strand
CTCTCTCTCTCTCTCTCTCTCTCTCTCTCTGTCTCTATCTCTCTCTCTCTTTCTCTCTTCCTCCTCCTTCCTCTCTCTCGCTCGCACCTCTTTGTCTCGCTCTGTCAGCTATTAACGTTCACACTACAGCTAGAAGAAGATTGTGTTCACACTGAAGAAGACGACGATAACACACTGCACCAACACTCCGTGTTATTTCACGTCCCTGCTGCCGATGTCCCCGCTGCCGACGTCCCCGCTGCCGACGCTTGTTTACCGTCCTGTCCGTTCGCTCGTCGGCTCTCACGCCCGACGTTTTTGTTTCTCGTATTAGTGCTCTCTCTCACGCCCGCGCGATAATAGACGACGACGATAGAAACTAACTGCTCGCGGCAGTCGCTAATTCCTGTTTGGTTGCCGACACTTAACACGCTTGCTGTATTGCCGCGGCTGCTAGAGAGAAACAAAGAGAGAGATAGTGAGAGTAAGAGTGAGAGAGAGAGAAGGAGAAAGAGAGAGAGAGAGAGG
>NW_014599196.1:0-507 GCF_000485595.1 Priapulus caudatus | reverse complement strand
GGGGAGACACAGCACATCGTCAGCTGCTAAGTGAGGGGAGACACAGCACATCGTCAGCTGCTAGGTGAGGGGAGACACAGCACATCGTCAGCTGCTAGGTGAGGGGAGACACAGCACATCGTCCGCTGCTAGGTGAGGGGAGACACAGCACATCGTCAGCTGCTAAGTGAGGGGAGACTCAGCACATCGTCAGCTGCTAGGTGAGGGAAGAGACGAAGGCAGAGGACACCCCGTGTCTCACTCTTCATGGCTGATTTGTATAGTGGCTCTTCATGGGCTGATATGTAGTGGCAGTGGTTGCTACATCGTGACAGCAGTTGCTATATTGTTACAGAGGCTACTACATCGTTACATAGGCCGCTACATCGTCACAGAGGCTGTTGCATTGTGACAGAGGCTGCTACATTGTGACATTGGCCGCTACATCGTGACAGACGCTTTTACATCGTGATAGAGGCTGCTACATCGTGACAGAGGCTGCTACATCGTGTCAGAAGCTGTTACATC
>NW_014599195.1:0-507 GCF_000485595.1 Priapulus caudatus | reverse complement strand
GGCAAGCACATTGAGTAAGTTCACCATGTCATCAGGCAATGGAGCTTCCCATAACATTTCTTCACCGGTTTCTGGATGAACCAAACCCAGCGCTGCTGCGTGTAATGCTTGGCGACCAAAATTTCGCAACAATTCAATCAACTCCTTTGATGCCCCTTTGGGTAATTTTAGTCGTCCACCGTAAACAGGGTCACCCACCAAGGGGTGACCTTTATGAGTCATGTGCACACACGAATTTGGTGCGTTCGCCCAGTTTCTAAAGATAAGCGAATGTGGGTATGTTTGGTAAAACGCTTCACGAGACGATAGTGAGTCACCGCCTCTTTACCACCGCTGCTGACCACCGCCATTTTGGTTCTAGCCTGTGGATGACGCCCCAAAGGCGCATCAACCTTGCCCCCACCGGTCATATTGCCGTAGACCACCGCATGATATTGGCGCTTTACGGTGCGGGCTTGCAGCTGCTTCACCAAATCATTGTGCGCAATCAAGGTTTTAGCCACCACC
>NW_014599194.1:0-507 GCF_000485595.1 Priapulus caudatus | reverse complement strand
CCTTTCGCCGCGCGCGCTCTCGGCCTGGCTCGCGCTTGCGGCGTTCGTCGCGATCTACATGGTGCCGAACATCAAGTATCCGGCGAATCCACCCTCGGTCGGCGACCCGGAGACGATCGGCTATCGCACCGGGCTCTTCTTCCTGATGATCGCGATCTCGATCGCCGTGTCGGTGTTCTCGCTCAAGGTGCGGGCTGCGTTCGTGCCGCGTCTGGGCGTCTGGAACGCTTCGATCGTGGCGCTCGTGCTGTTCGTCGTCGTGATCGGCGCGATTCAGCTCGCGCTGCCGACCATCGACGAGGTGCCCGCCGCCTTCCCGGCCGTGCTGCTGTGGAAGTTCCGCACGGTGTCGATCGGCATGCAGGTCATCCTCTGGACCACGATCGGCCTGCTTTTCGGCGCGCTCGCCGAAAAGCTCCCTGGCGCGAATGCCCGCGCCGGCAGCGCACGCGGCACGCAAACGCGCACGGTATAAGCTGCGACCGGGTCGTCGGGTCGCCGGGTCGC
>NW_014599192.1:0-507 GCF_000485595.1 Priapulus caudatus | reverse complement strand
GGCGTGACGTCACGGTGGTCATCATTAGCTGGTCGTTACGGCATCGTGGTCATCAGCTGGTCATCAGCCATCAGGGCTTGCAGCCATCAGCTTCATTAGATTCTGGCAGCCGCTGCCCCGCTGGTGCGATCGCCGTGTGTGCGGGCATGCACAACACGTGCGCCAGCGTGCACCAGAGAAGATGAGGCTGTGAAGGAGGATGAGGACGAGGGAGGGGAGGAGGAGGGGACGGGGCGGGAGAGAATGATGATGAGGGGGAGCCCACACACTCATGGGGAGCTGTTGAGTGGCATGGTTAGGAGGAGGAGGAAGAGGAGGAGCATAAGGAGGAGGCTAGAGAAGAAGAAGAGGAGGTGGAGGAGCAGCAGGAGGAGGAGGAGGATAATTATGTAGAGGAGGAGGAGGAGGATAATTATGTAGAGGAGGAGGAGGAGGAGGAGGAGGAGGAGGAAGGAGGGGAGGAGAATGAGGAGGAGGAGGAGGAGGAGGAGGAGGAGGAGGGAGGGA
>NW_014599191.1:0-507 GCF_000485595.1 Priapulus caudatus | reverse complement strand
CACACCATGATGTAGAACCAGCCATGCCCTTGTCACACCATGATGTGGAACCAGCCACTTCCTTGTCACACGATGATGTGGAACCAGCCACTTTCTTGTCACACCATGATGTGGAACCAGCCACTTCCTTGCCACAACATGATGTGGAACCAGTCACTTCCTTGTCACACGATGATGCGGAATCAGCCACTTCCTTGTCACACCATGATGTGGAACCAGCCACTTCCTTGTCACACCATGATGATGTGGAACCAGCCACTTCCTTGTCACACCATGATGTGGAACCAGCCACTTCCTTGTCACACCATGATGATGTGGAACCAGTCACTTCCTTGTCACACGATGATGCGGAATCAGCCACTTCCTTGTCACACCATGATGTGGAACCAGCCACGTGTTTCTCACACCATGATGTGGAACCAGCCACTTCCTTGTCACACTATGATGTGGAACCAGCCTCGTCCTTGTCCTATCATGATGTGGAACCAGCCACTTTCTTGTCGTACT
>NW_014599190.1:0-507 GCF_000485595.1 Priapulus caudatus | reverse complement strand
GAGAGAGAGAGAGAGAGAGAAAGAGACAGAGCGCGCGCGAGAGAGAGAGAGAGAGCTCAGGGAAACATAATTGCTCGCGTGTCGCACTATAAACGGATGGTAATTATAGGTGTGGCGTGCCCAGGTGCGCGTCTGTCATCGCACGTACGCCACCGCCGCGTCTGCAGACCATAGATGGATGGATGGAGCCACGCGGGAAATCAGGGATGATGAGCGGAGGCGAAGCTTGCAGGCGATTCCGATCTCGTTCCCGTGTTCGTGTGCAGTTGCTCAGTTTATAGGTGAACGGTAACGTAACGTTGTATTTCTCTCGCTTGCGGGCACTCTGTGTTTCTCTGTGTGGTTCTGCACGGTTCCTCAATGCAATTTCGAGGAATAGTGAACTGCGAACCTATTCGATTTTCGAACTGCGAATTCGGAAATCGAACGCAATGCAATTTCCCCGCTTCATGTCTCTCTCTCTCTCTCTCTCTCTCTCTCTCTCTCTCTCTCTCTCTCTCTCTCTCT
>NW_014599189.1:0-507 GCF_000485595.1 Priapulus caudatus | reverse complement strand
GAGAGAGAGAGAGGAAGAGAGAGCGCGCGAGAGAGAGAGCTTTGTAGCGTAAGTCAGCTGCCCCTGTCACTCTGACATGACTGTAATTATCATCAGCCGATGAACATACATAGACCGCATATACATTGCCATCAGAACACAGGCGTCGTGGGATGCTGGCGCGCATGCATTACCGGCAGAAGAGCAGATGCTTTGGCCAACAGATTGCTAATATTTAATCAAAGAGCGAAGGTTGGAGGAAGCGAGGCACCCCATAATTACTGTAATACGCTGTATTTCCACACAACTGTAGCGATTTGGAGCATCTATGTCATTAGCGTCGGATTAAGGCTATGTGGCGGAGATATAATTTACGTGTTCTTTGATTATTCGCTATGTATGTATATATATACCGTGTATGTACGCACAATTAGCGACAGAAGCAAGTATATGCAATAGTATATATCTATATCTATCTATGTATATCAAGAGCTCATAATGGAGAGCTCTCTATTATGAGCTCTTGAT
>NW_014599188.1:0-507 GCF_000485595.1 Priapulus caudatus | reverse complement strand
CACATCGATATTAGTGACATCTCTGACGCTGACTACAATAGCGATTTCAACAACACCTTTAGTAACTCTAATGAAACTTACCTAGATAGGGAGATTTCACTGGACTATGATGAGACCAACTGGAAAGTTAATATCCTTGCTCACTCTGCTGAAACAATCAACGCATCATTGGCCAGCAACAAACGTCCGCATCGACGCTTACCTCAAGTTCTGTTTGAAGCACAAACAGCTCTTGGCGCAACTGGATTTTCTTCTTACATTAATGCTGAAGCCGTTATATTCGACCACGAAGACAGCACAGTAGAAACAGGCACTAGACTTACCGCTTCTCCAGGCATCACTTATGACCTGAGTGGCAACTCCTGGCACATAAGACCCAGCTTCGAAATACACCATACACAATATGACACAGAAAACGTTTCTGGCAATACTGCTTTCACTGGCGACAGAACCGTTCCGATATCTAGCATAGATGCTGGACTCTTCTTCGAACGTCAGACAGATAAC
>NW_014599187.1:0-507 GCF_000485595.1 Priapulus caudatus | reverse complement strand
CAAAGCGAATATGGAAAGATGAAGAGAAGATAGAGAAAGATTAAGCCTGACAAGCGACATGATGGATGGATGTTCATGTAGGTTCGTGCGTGTGCGTGCGTGCGTGTGCGTGCGCGTACGTGCATGTATACGTGTGGGCGTGCGTGCGTGTACATGTGCGTGCGTGCGTGTACATGTGCGTGCGTGCGTGTACATGTGCATGCGTGCGTGTACGTTGGCGCGCGTGCGTGCGTGCACTTAAGCATGCGTGCGTGTACACGTGCATACGTCCGTTTAGGCATTCGCGCGAATGCGTGCGTGCATGCGTGTACACGTACATGGGCGGACGTACGCGCGTGCGTGCGTGCGTGCGTGCGTGCGTGCGTGTGTGCGTGCGTGTGTGAGCGTGCACACGTGCTGTCCTCTTACTCTTAGTTCTAGTCAGGATGCGCTGATCTGGATCTACTGTAGCCTGCAGCAGCAGCAGCAGTATTACCCTGCTGAATCAATACTCCCTCTCTCTCTCTC
>NW_014599186.1:0-507 GCF_000485595.1 Priapulus caudatus | reverse complement strand
CTCTTCAACTAATTTATTAACACTGATATGCCTGTGTCGTGCCAATGCCTTTAATCGGCTGTGTTTGTCGTCGGGTATTCTCACTGTTAAAGTGGCCATTTTATTCACCTCTTAGAAGACAGCCTCTGAACCTCAAGGTGGAAGAGCGCTGGCCGTCGCCAAATACGATTAATGATATTATGAATCACCCATAAAAAAACCGGCAAAAGCCGGTTTCTTCAAAATACAAAACCCAGTATAACTACTTAATCTTGGATTCCTTATAATCGACATGCTTACGTACGACAGGGTCGTACTTCTTCATGACGAGTTTATCAGGCGTATTCTTTTTGTTCTTATCAGTGGTGTAGAAGTGGCCAGTGCCAGCAGTCGAAACCAGTTTGATTAAATCTCTCATGATGATTCTCCTAGCACTTTTCGCCGCGTTTACGCATATCTGCGATAACTACGTCGATACCATTTTTGTCGATGACGCGCATACCTTTGGTGGATACGCGGAGTTTAACC
>NW_014599185.1:0-507 GCF_000485595.1 Priapulus caudatus | reverse complement strand
CAGCGGTGCGCTAAGACCTCAAACTTTTGTACTTCATTAGCGTCAACGTTCATTTCACTATTTCGCATTTAAAATTTCCACAACTATCTACCGATTCGATTACGCTATTATATAGCGATCGGATACAATTAACAGAGGCCTGTTGGGTAGCAACACTATTTGCACTAAAGTAGTCACAACAATAGGCACTTTCTGTCTCATCAATAGCGCTATCATTTAACCATAAAGATAGATTATGATTCTAATTTACCAAGGTGATTTCCCCTTATGTTACGCTTCTTAGTAGGGATATTTTTAGTACAAGTAGCTACGGTTGCGCTGGTATTACTTGCGCCTGATTTCAAGGGTTCGCTTGGCTACGACTGGCTGTACCCATTATGGTGGTGGGGTTTTTTTGCGGCATTTTGGTTTCACTCTCTGGCGAAGCATAACAGTAAAGATGAAGTGGCTCATTTGAAGGATCGGCATTTGCGTGAACGCGCCAAAATCCAATTAAATGCAGAGCGG
>NW_014599184.1:0-507 GCF_000485595.1 Priapulus caudatus | reverse complement strand
CTTTCTCTTTCTCTCTCTCTCTCTCTCTCTCTCGTTCTCTTTCTCTCGCGCGCTCTTTCTTTCTCTCACTCTTTCTCTCTCTCTTTCTCTCTCGCTCCCTCTCTCGCTCTCTCTCGCTCTTGCTCGCTCGCTCGCTCTTTTGCGCACTCTCGTTCTCTCATTCTCTCGCACCCCTTCTCTTTCGACCCCAGTCTCCCATCTCCCAGTCTTTCTCTTTCTCGCTTTCCTTCTCACCGTCCTTTCTCTCGCGCTGTCTCTCCCACTCTCGCTCTCGCCCCCTCTCTTTCTCTGTCTGCGACAACATGTGATATTCTGCCAGGGAAATTGTGACGACCGGAATTAATAACGGGGTGTGACGAATTCCCTCGCGAGATCACGCGGATGACGGTACTTTGCCCTTCCCACCGCGCTGCGCGGATATAGCAGGCGTACCGCGAGGTCACGGGCGCGTACGTATATATATATATATATATATATATATATATATATATATATATATATAGTATA
>NW_014599183.1:0-507 GCF_000485595.1 Priapulus caudatus | reverse complement strand
AGAGAGAGAGAGAGAGATGGAGAGGACGTGAGAGTGAGCGAGGCATCCCCGGGGGAACCCCATACTAGCGGAGATCAGCACACGGGGTTCCTCTCTGAAGCCATTAAAGTGGGATTTTGTTCCGCATGAGAGAGACCGAGATGGCGAGCTTCCCCGGGGGAGGAGGAGGATGAGGAGGAGGAGGAGGAAAAGCATGAAGAGGAGGATGCAAGAGCAGGATGCAGGAGCAGGGAGGATATTTGCATGGCTGGTACCCGAGTCTGCATCCGGCGGGCTGGTCTTAGAGGGTAGTGGAATGACCAGTCTTAGAGGGCAGGGGAATGACCAGTCTTAGAGGGCAGTGGAATGACCAGTCTTAGAGGGCAGTGGAATGACCAGTCTTAGAGGGCAGGGGAATGACCAGTCTTAGAGGGAGTGGAATGACCAGTCTTAGAGGGCAGGAAATGACCAGTCTTAGAGGGCAGGGGAATGACCAGTCTTAGAGGGCAGGAAATGACCAGTCTTAGA
>NW_014599182.1:0-507 GCF_000485595.1 Priapulus caudatus | reverse complement strand
GTTGCCATGCTGGCAGTGGCACGCTTAGGCGCTGTCCACTCAGTCGTATTCGGTGGCTTTGCAGCACCTGAGTTAGCCGTACGCATTGATGACTCACAACCCAAAGTGATTATGAGCGCCTCTTGTGGCGTTGAAATCAAGCGCCTTATCGAATACAAACCTTTGCTTGATAACGCCATCAACCTTGCAACACACAAGCCCAGCGCCGTGGTGATGCTACAACGCCCCGAAGTCAGCGCAGAATTAATCGAAGGCCGTGACCACGACTGGACGTCGCTGCTTGCGGCATCCGAACCTGCCGATTGCGTGCCGGTTAAAGGCACAGATCCACTCTATATTCTTTACACCTCTGGCACTACGGGCAAGCCCAAAGGCGTGGTGCGGGAAAATGGTGGCCATGCAGTCGCGATGAATTACAGTATGCAAGCGATCTACAATGTAGATGTCGGCGATGTCTTCTGGGCGGCCTCCGACATTGGCTGGGTTGTCGGGCATTCATACATTGTA
>NW_014599181.1:0-507 GCF_000485595.1 Priapulus caudatus | reverse complement strand
AGTACAGTTACAGTATAACAGTACAGTTACAGTACAGTTACAGTACAGTTATAGTACAGTTATAGTACTGCGGTACAGTTACAGCACAGTTACAGTATAGTTACAGTACGGTGGTACGGTTACAGTACGGCAGTACAGGGAGTACAGTTACAGTACAGTTACAGTACAGTGGTACAGTTGCAGTACAGTGGTACAGTTGCAGTACAGTTACAGTACAGTTATAGTACTGCGGTACAGTTACAGTATAGTTACAGTACAGTTATAGTACTGCGGTACAGTTACAGTATAGTTACAGTACGGTGGTACAGTTACCGTGCAGTTACAGTTACAGTACAGCAGTACGGTTACAGTACGGCAGTACAGGGAGTACAGTTACAGTACAGTTACAGCACGGCAGTACAGGGAGTAGTTACAGTACAGCGGTACAGCGGTACAGTTACAGTACAGCGGTACAGTTGCAGTGCAGTTACAGTACAGCGGCACAGTTACAGTTACAGTTACACGTAC
>NW_014599180.1:0-507 GCF_000485595.1 Priapulus caudatus | reverse complement strand
AAAACGGGCCTTTAATTATGGGGGCACATAACTTAATTGCTCAGGTTATATCCCATCAATGGCTAGACTAGCAAGAGTGGTACTATCAGGTCCACGATAAAGGAGTCAATTACTCTGACCGCTATCGTTTTCTGACCCTATGGTTTTAGCCATTTAACTAAAATAACCGTACCTTTGAAACCTGACTAATTAGGCCAAAGTGTTTATCAAGTGTATAGATTTTGCAATTATTTAACTTTGCGTTTTGTGCAATTATTAAGTCTGGAATACCAATACCATTTGAACCATTTTTTAAGCATTTAACTTGAAGGTCTATTATTTCATCCCAGTGAATGTGAAGAGGTAAATAACTTATTTCTCGTAATAACTGAATTACTTTTGATTGTTTCTTTATTTTTAAAAATGGTACTAACTCTGCAAGTATTATGTCATTTGTTACAGTGAGGTTTTCATCAATTAAGCTATCTAGTTTAGATGATTCGTTTCCACCTTTAAAGTAATCAATCC
>NW_014599179.1:0-507 GCF_000485595.1 Priapulus caudatus | reverse complement strand
GTGTGTGTGTGTGTGTGTGTGTGTGTGTGTGTGTGTGTGTGTGTGTGTGTGTGTGTGTGTGTGTGTGTGTGTGTGTGTGTGTGTGTGTGTGTGCGTGCGTGCTACATCTATCATGGATAAACAAGCAATCGCAATGCTATGATAAAATGAGCTATAATTTGTCATCCAATGTATTTTCATTGCATAATTGTAAAATGTGTTAAAATAACGTGTTACGTGATTTATTCAATTATTAACAAATAACTATATTGTCTTTGATGTCAGGTTCACACATTTCACACTTATATTGGCCTATTGTTACCGTCTGCTTATTCGGTATAGAAATTTATTTCGGTAAGGTCAGTCATTTATTCAGTTAGGTAATGCCAGAAGAGTAGAAATGAGTGTGGTCACTGCTATGGAAAAATAACATAAATAATGGCACCTCGAAGTGAGAGAGAGAGCGCGAGAGCGAGAGGCAGAGAAAGAGAGAGAAAGCAAGAGAAAGAGAGAAAGAGAGAAAGAGAG
>NW_014599178.1:0-507 GCF_000485595.1 Priapulus caudatus | reverse complement strand
GTGTGTGTGTGTGTGTGCGTGCGTGTACGCGTGTGTGTGTGCGTGCGTGTACGCGTGTGTGTGTGTGCGTGTGCGTGTGCGTGTTGCGTGTACGCGTGCGTGCGTGCGTGTACGCGTGTGTGTGTGTGCGTGTACGTGTGCGTGTTGCGTGTACGCGTGCGTGCTTGTATGTGTGTGCGTGCGTGCGTGCATGTGCGTGCGTGCGTGCGTGCGTGCGTGCTACATTCTCCCTCTCTATACATCTATATTTCTCCCCCACTCCCTCTCTCTTCTCCTCACAGCCTTCTCTCCTCCCAGCCTCTTCCCTTTTCCCTGTACGGCCAATCCCTGCTTCCCGCTGTGCTCCAGGGTTAATGCTCCTGTAAGTCTGGGTGTGGCATGCTGGAAGCAGTTTAGGGATAATTCCCTATTTACTACACACGCCGCTTAGTATACTTACTACCTCCTGCGGTTCCCTCTCTCACTCTCTCTCTTTCTCTCTCACTCTCTCTCTCTCTCTCTTCTCTC
>NW_014599177.1:0-507 GCF_000485595.1 Priapulus caudatus | reverse complement strand
GGTATTGAAGCTCTTAGAAAGCCGTGTAAAACAATCGCGGAAGGGTAGCGTTTGTTAACATAGAAAGCAAACATTTTCCGCAACAGCTGCTTATTTTCACCTATAAATTCACTTACAAAATTGGTTTTAATAGCTTTTTATACGGAAATCTGACAGATTCCCTTTCCCGTTGAACTGTAATGACGCCCCTAAAATAATGATCGAAAATAAAGATATATCTGCGAATAAATATTGGAGCCTATGGCCAAGCATTGGCTTTAGCTTATTGATATTCATCGCTTTTATGGTCACGCAACTGCTTGTTTTTTTGATGTATGCCAGTGCTCAATATTCACAGCATCCAGACACTGATGAACAAACCTACGTGAATGCACTGCAATTCAATGGTGATGCCATCAGCATGGCAGAAATTCCTGCCGCATTGATAGGTATTGTCCTGACTTTTCTATTTATTTTGTTAAGAAAACGCCAAAGCATTGAAGACTATTTATCATTACACCAAGTTTC
>NW_014599176.1:0-508 GCF_000485595.1 Priapulus caudatus | reverse complement strand
GTCAGCTACCACGTTAAGAAATGACTTAGCACGCTTCTTACATATCAAGAACCACTTGCCAGTCAGTGAGCGGGGATCTCACCTGATTGCTATTGGAATCAGCTTTCCTTGACGAATAGTGTCGCCTAAAAGGCCTTTATCTATGAGCAATACGCCAACGTGTTCAAGCGCTGCAGAAACAAGTGCACTTGGGTCGTTGATGCTCAATGGCCCTGATACGGTGATACTCTCCTCTCCCATATCACTGGTAAATGTCCATGTGTTTAAGGATATTTTTGAGCTTCGATAAAACAGACAACGGTGGTGGACTAAATCACTCGGTGTTTTCAATGATGGAGCATTTTTTAAATACTCTGGACTAGCGCAAAGTGTCCAAGATAAGTCGCAGAGTTTTCGTGCGATCAAATTTGAATCAGTCAAGTGTCCAACACGTATAGAAATATCGACGTTTTCGGCAACCATGTCAGCAGTACGATTATCTAATTGCAGGTTTATAATTAATACTACT
>NW_014599175.1:0-508 GCF_000485595.1 Priapulus caudatus | reverse complement strand
GAGAGAGAGAGAGAGAGTGAGAGAAAGAAGTAGCGATTCACAGAGAGAGAGAGAGTGAGAAAGGGAGAAAGAGAAAGAAAGAGAGAGAGAGAGTGAGAGAAAGAAGTAGCGATTCACAGAGAGAGCCAGAGAATAAGAATATAATTCCAAGAAATAAGAGAGCCAGCTATAGAACTTGCTTGGTAATGTATATCGCAGCCGCGTATACCGCTACGTCTCCCTCCGTACACCATTGCCGCTGCCCGGCTGATCATCGTCGCTGTAGCAGGCGAGGATGGCATCGGATAACTAGCGAAAACACTTATCTGCCGCTCGCCTGTTTATTTTGGCCCAACTCGAAACACAAGCCGGCATTTGTACAGGTGTCCGAGACTCTCAACTCTCGGTCTGCACACCGCATGTAGCGGATGGCATACACAGACGATGCTCGGAATGCCATCACCGCCGTGCGGCTAACCAATATATATATATATATATATATATATATATATATATACTATATATACAT
>NW_014599174.1:0-508 GCF_000485595.1 Priapulus caudatus | reverse complement strand
GATAGCTGCAGGTCGCGACCCTATGACGTCATCGATAGCTGCAGGTCACAACCCCATGATGTCATCGACAGATGCAGGTCGCGACCCTATGACGTCATCGATAGCTGCAGGTCGTGACCCCATGACGTCATCGACAGGTGCAGGTCGCAACCCCATGATGTCATCGACAGGTGCAGGTCGCGACCCCATGATGTCATCGACAGATGCAGGTCGCGACCCCATGACGTCATCGATAGCTGCAGGTCGTGCCCCCATGATGTCATCAACAGGTGCAGGTCGCAACCCCATGATGTCATTGACAGGTGCAGGTCGTGACCCCATGATGTCATTGACAGGTGCAGGCCGCGACCCCATGATGTCATCGACAGATGCAGGTCGCGACCCTGTGATGTCATCAATAGCTGCAGGTCGTGACCCCATGATGTCATCAACAGCTGCAGGTCGCAACCCCATGTCATTGACAGGTGCAGGTCGCGACCCCATGATGTCATCGACAGGTGCATGTCGC
>NW_014599173.1:0-508 GCF_000485595.1 Priapulus caudatus | reverse complement strand
CCACTCACCCCTTCTCTCTCTCCTTCCCTCTCTCTCCTCCCCTCTCTCTCTCTCCTTCCCTCTCTCTCCTTCCCTCTCTCCATCCGTACGTGGGTGGAGCCACACAAAGCAAACATCCGACAAACAACAATTGCGCTCGCGAGTTATTGCTCTGTCTATATGGCGAGCACGCATATCCAACACGGACCAACAATACCGACAAACAGTCGGACCGACGAACGGACAGCACACAGTACCCCCCTCCCTCCCTCCCCACCCTCCCTCATCTCGAGCACGGACAGGTACGTGCATGCACGTACACCTGGTTCCCGCTGATCTACCTAGCAGAGGTGCGATGCCCGCGGCATGTGTACGTGATAGGTGACAGGTGAAATACGACCACCGGCTAATGTTGCAACCCACATTCACCTGAACTATGCCGGACTGCCTGCCTGCCTGGCTTTCTGGGTGTCAGTGTATATATTATGTCTAGCTTTCTAGCTGCCTGCCTGCTTACCTGGCTGTTTGC
>NW_014599172.1:0-508 GCF_000485595.1 Priapulus caudatus | reverse complement strand
GTGTGCGTGCGTACCTAAGTGTGTGTGCGTATTTAAGTGTGCGTGCGTACCCACGTGTGCGTGCGTACCTACGTGTGCGTGCGTACCTACGTGTGCGTGCGTACCTACGTGTGCGTGCTTACCTAAGTGTGCGTGCGTACCCACGTGTGCGTGCGTACCTACGTGTGCGTGCGTACCTACGTGTGCGTGCGTACCTATGTGTGCGTGCGTACCTACGTGTGCGTGCGTACGACAGCGTCCTATACAATGACGACTCACTCTACCTCGAATTGGTTCGGTGTTAGAATGTTTGCCAATGGGATGAGATGATCTCTGTAGATGGGCAACAGCTCTTTCGGACCATACATTTTTCCATCGTCGCCCATCACTGGGTCGCAAACTGGATTAAAGTGGCACCCATCTACACACGAACTAAACCACTTCGATTTTCGATGGGACCGTTCTATAATAAATATACAGTGATTACTAATTATTGTTAATTATTAATAATAATTGCTAATAATTAATC
>NW_014599171.1:0-508 GCF_000485595.1 Priapulus caudatus | reverse complement strand
AGTTGGCTTTTTATCCCTTCGTCTCTAATTTTAGTCAACTATATTTTGCCTGTAATAGGGCGTTAAGCGTCAAACGCGGAGAGTAAGTCATGTACTACATCGTTGAAACAGATAAATCATTTGAAAATGCAGTAACCGATCTAGAGGCGGCGGTTAAAAGTCATTCATTTGGAGTGCTGCATGTTCATGATTTGGGGGCAACGTTGAGGAGCAAAGGTATTGCCTTTGATGAGGAGTGCAAAGTGCTTGAAGTGTGCAATCCTGGGCAAGCGAAAAAAGTGCTATCAATTGATATGCGTCTGAATATGGCCTTGCCTTGCAGAATTTCAGTTTACACTGAAAATGCTAAAACAAAGATCGGTCTTATTAAGCCAGTGCAAATGCTTTCTGCACTTTCGCAAGATGAGGCGTTATTGCTCATAGCAACGGAAGTAGAAGAAACAATGATAAAGATGATTGATGCAGCAAAATAATGTTTTTGGCAAAACGTGGTTTTTATATTTCAAAT
>NW_014599170.1:0-508 GCF_000485595.1 Priapulus caudatus | reverse complement strand
CGATGAACTTGATCCCGATATCATTACCCTTGATGTCAATATGCCGGTAATGGATGGCCTCACAACCTTGAAGCATCTAATGGTGGTCAACCCTAAACCCGTTGTTATGTTGAGTAGCCTGACAAGTGAAGGTGCAGATGTAACCTTTGACGCTTTACGTTATGGGGCAGTTGATTTTGTTGCGAAACCTTCAAAAACTGATGATGGTTTTAATCTCGCTAATGAATTAATTATATCTAAGGTGAAAGCTGCGTCTGAAGTAAAGGTTGATGCTGTTCGTTACATAAGGGTTCCAGAAAATGATAACGCGGCGTTGCCTTCTGTGCAACATTGCCGCCAGGTTACAGTCATCGGCGCTGCTGAAGGTGGTTACGGAGCCTTGTTAAAGATTGTTCCATCGCTACGTAACGATATGTCATCAGCGTTTCTCATCGTGCTGTATGCAGAACATAAACATATTGATGCGTTTGCCAGTTATCTTGATTCTATCAGTGCGATAAAAGTTAAG
>NW_014599169.1:0-508 GCF_000485595.1 Priapulus caudatus | reverse complement strand
GCATTATGCAGGTGGGGCATCAGGACCGTGACCAGCCGCAGGCCGTTGGCAAGGGTGTCTATGTGGTATTCGGGCATCTGCTCACTAATGGTGGGGGTGGATGATCTCACGGCCGCCGCTGGGGTGGCGACTTCGTCTGGCAAGGTAAAACAGGTGCAGCAGAAAAGCCAGCAGAAAGAGCAGGGTCATCTCCCCTGGAATGGGGCCTATGCGGGCATGGGTGACGAAGTCCTGCCAAACTCTCGGCGCTCTGGGGGTGGCTGGCCAATTTGAGGGTCCAGCCGGCAAGCATTACGATAAAAAGGTAGATGTAGTTGGCGCGCAGGCGTTTGTTGAGTGCATCGACCAGGGACATCTTGTACTGGGGAAAGCGCAGGTCTGCGGCGAGTTCTGTGCGCCAGAACAGGCCCTCATCACTGAGCGGATCACCCGAAAGGGTATCCTGGCTGAGGACCGAGTAGATCATATTCTGGTTCATCAGCCGGACCCGATATTCGTAGGCATCATA
>NW_014599168.1:0-508 GCF_000485595.1 Priapulus caudatus | reverse complement strand
TCAGATCGTCGAGGGCCTGCGCTACGCGTTTCCCAAAGCGACGAAGCATTTCGCGGATCACTACCCGCATGTCATCGCGCTGCGCGACGCCGTGGCGAAGCGCCCGAATATTGCCGCCTATCTCGACTCGGAGCGGCGGCTGCCGTTCAACGAAACGGGCATCTTCCGGCACTACCCCGAACTCGACCGGGCCATGCGCTGAATGCGCGCGGACCGTGGGAGGCGTCTGCCGCCGCCCGGTTTCGTGCACGCGGCGCGCCATTGCCGCCGCGCACCCGTTATGCTTGCCGCCGCACGTCGCGCCCTGCGCACGCGCGGCTTTCTTTCACCTGTAACCTGGCCCGCCCGCCGTGCTGTCATTCCTGCTGAAACTGCGCACCCGCGCCCGCGATCTCTTTCGCCTGTCCGACGCCCATACGATGCTGATCTGGTCGGTCATCGTCGGCGTGGCGGGCGCGTTTGCGACCGTGATCTTTCGCGAGGGCATCGCGCATGTGCAGATGCTTTT
>NW_014599167.1:0-508 GCF_000485595.1 Priapulus caudatus | reverse complement strand
CCTACACGTTACCGACGTGTACGTACCTCGCCGTGCGCGTGTATTGTCAAGTCAGTGTGTTGTCGGCGTTCGGATAACAATAGCTTTACAATCGCATTTATAATTAGCGTTACAATCGCGCGTTCTTACCGGCGGTTATTCGTTGACGACGCGATTTGGCTTTAGCTAATTTGGCTTTAGAGTTCTATAATTGCTGCACATTGATTTGCGTAAGCTCAGTCAATTGAATCATGCCAAGACGCTCAGCATTGGCATTGCTCTCATAATTATTAGCGTGGCGACCTTGTGTATTTGGAAGGATACTTTCAGTCGGGCACAAGCCCATAAATTGGCTAACGCGACCTACAATGGACACCGTTCCTATGATCGCAGAGAGCGGTTGCTCTGACACGGTGATGGTAGCTCTAGTACTATAGCCCGCGTACAGTTGCCTACAACTGTACGCGGGCTATAGTAGGCCCTACTAGAGCTACGGTGATGGCTGATGCTACAACCACGCTTCCGGTGT
>NW_014599166.1:0-508 GCF_000485595.1 Priapulus caudatus | reverse complement strand
ATATATATATATAATCGAACGAGTTCGAAACTTTCGCACGTTTTGCATTTAATGCGCCAACTTTCACATGTTAATGCCGCAAGCACTTTAGAGGTTTCAGTAGCTGATGGCAAAAAGAAAAGTAAGTGGGGGATATTACAGCGAAAGACAGCGCGTATAATACAAAATATATTTGCACGTTAACAGGGGTAACGCTTACAGTAAGTTCTCATAAATATACCTGCAAAAGAACCCGGCGATGCCCGAGGAAAAGTAGGAATAAGAAACTGTTTGTGATTAGTGAGGTGAGGATTTGTGATCGATAGTATTAGAAGTAGATAATAAGGAATTCCCTATTATTATCTACTTCTGATAGTATAATAGGAAGAATGTGTGGAGGCGTAAGTGCACACGCTCACAGGCACTGACACCCACAAACGTACGCGCACGGAAGCACACACTCACACATACAGAGAGAAAATATAAGAGCGAGGGAGAGAGAGAGAGAGAGAGAGAGAGAGAGAGAGAG
>NW_014599165.1:0-508 GCF_000485595.1 Priapulus caudatus | reverse complement strand
CAACATTAATGACATTAAAGTTGGGAACGCTCCTAATGGAGCATCACCCGTACATTGCGTCAGAATGTGTTATTAAACCGTGAATAGAAAGCGGTGTGCGCGTATGCGTATGTGTGGGCGTCTGCACGTATGCGTAAGTGTACAGGTGCATATGCATGTGCACGTGTGCGTATGCATACGAAAATTCCTATCGAAGAATGCAGAACTGTAGAAACACAAGCTATAGAAGAAGGATGAAGGAGGAAAATAATGATCGTGAGAATGAGGATGAGGATGAGGATAAGGATGAGGATGAGGATGATGATGAGGATGAGGATAAGGATGAGAATGAGGATGATGATGAGGCTGAGGATGAGAATGAGGATGAGGATGACGATGATGACGATGAGATAAGACAAACGCAGAAAAAAGAGGAGGAGGGGCGGCGGCGGCGGAGGAGAAGGAGGAGGAGGAGCATGAAGAGGAGGAGGAGGAGGAGGAGGAGAAGGGGAGGGAGAGGAGGAGGAGG
>NW_014599164.1:0-508 GCF_000485595.1 Priapulus caudatus | reverse complement strand
CGGTCCACCCCCTATCATGTGTTTGGGTTACATTATTGTATCTAATATATACATAACAGTAGATTCTTGTGAAATTAGGAAAAGGTTCAGATCGACATATTATTGCGGATATTGCACCACTTAATATAACATTATATATTTGTAACATTACTTTGTAACACAACCATAAAATTCGACTATAACTTTCCATTTAAAAATATAACCACCAGAACTAATTAATCGCAATTATTATTAACATAATATATTAATACTGAGATAAAATATTCGCACGTACAGTTATGATCATAGTAACATGCCGTGAGAGTAGGTATTAGTGCGCAAGAAATAGACATAATTAAGATACCAGATGGTAATAATGTGTGACTGTGTGTGTATATATAATGTTATTATGTATTTCTTGTGAAAATTGCGTGTGGGCGGCATGCAATGCCATAGTTCATAGGCAAAGTTCGTAAACGGTGTCCAAAAGCGACGCTAGACATTCTGCAGCCGGATATCCGCGCGATGC
>NW_014599163.1:0-508 GCF_000485595.1 Priapulus caudatus | reverse complement strand
ATATATATATTATAAATAAGTTGTAGCTTGAAAATTTCTCAACTAATTATACTAGTAAAATATAACTACGTGAATAAGTCAAACACGGCAGTCACTGTTAGCCAAAACGGATTAGTGCTGCCACCTGTTGATATTATTTGCTTTGTATGGATAATATAACATGCGCATATACTTACGTTCATTTGTACCCTTCTTAGTGTGTTGCTACGTGTAGGAGAGTGTCTACGTATGGGTGAGGTATATGTGTATATACCTATATGCACGTATCAATATTATGTACCCATCATGTACGTCCGCATGCATATACAGAATATGCGTCGATGAATTTATTGGTACAAATAGATAGTATGGGAGTTATAGTTATATATAGTTAACGTAAATATTAGGTCATCAGTTGTAGGAACGCTTATTACTTATTTATACAATCACCTATAAGAATTCAGTCATATAATATATATATATATATATATATATATACATATATATATATATATATATATATATATAT
>NW_014599162.1:0-508 GCF_000485595.1 Priapulus caudatus | reverse complement strand
AGAATGGTGCGTGGCCGATCGATAATAATCGCGCAGAAAATGCTATACGCCCCTTTGTTATTGGCCGCAAAAACTGGCTGTTCGCCAACAGTCAGCCGGTGCCCGGGCCAGCGCAAACCTATACAGTTTAATTGAAACGGCGAAAGCCAATGAGTTAGAACCCTATGCGTACCTGCGCAAGATATTTACCGAACTGCCGCAAGCTGAAACGTTAGACGACGTGGACGCATTACTGCCATGGGGCGGCGTGACAGACAACAAAAAAGAGAGATAAAAAGCAGGAAGGCCGCCGCTTCCATAGCCGTGACCAACAATCCATTGCAAGCTCTCATCCTGAGAACGCCTTCCTGGCTTTGGGTTCATCCTGAACCCGCTGCCATCACAGAGAGATTATTGCCTGCTGCCTAGGTGTGGTTCGTGCTGCGCTTACAAAGTAAGTACATCATTGTGGGTATGGCGTCGATGATTCGCAATCCCACAAGCTGCATAAGCATTATTCAAATAGGGG
>NW_014599161.1:0-508 GCF_000485595.1 Priapulus caudatus | reverse complement strand
CGGTGCTCAGAGTGCCGATGGATATATCCGTGCTCTTGATTTATATCATTATATACAGCCACGTGTTCAAAAAGAGTCTCAAAGGTCACAAAATCCATTTTTTAAAGCGCATATAGAAGAAAATTCCCCGCTAGCGTTTAGCAATCAAACTCAGGTTCTTATCGATGAACAACACATCGAAGAAAAGCACTACCAATTTGATTAACCCTGAGTATTGCGCCTTTTCACCTGAGAAGGTGCAGCTACTTTTAAATGAAGACGCGACACTGCAAGCAATACGTGACGCGTTTAAAACATTAATAGCGAATTGCAATAAACAAACAACTGTTGTCATTTATTTTAGCGGACACGGTGGACAAATTGAATATGGTGCTGATGGGTATCTGTTACCCAACGATGTCGGTCGGGATTTTACTGAAACAGCATATTCTAGCGCAGAACTGTCTCAGGTTTTACGTGATATCCCTTCACGCAAAGTCGTTGTGGTATTAGACTGCTGCCATGCAGG
>NW_014599160.1:0-508 GCF_000485595.1 Priapulus caudatus | reverse complement strand
TCTCCTCATCCTTCTCTATCTCGCCGCCCGTCGCCTCAGCCGACGCCTCAAATCTAGCATCAGTGAGTAGATCTGCTTAGTAGAGAAGACGGAGATGGCGGCGGTGACAGTAGTGGTGGTGGTGGTGGTGGCGGCGGCGGAGGCAGCGGCGGCGGCGGCAGCGGCGGCGGCGGAGGCAGCTCGCGTTCACGAGGGACACGGATGACTTGCGGGCCGACGCGTTTAATATGTAAAATTTACGGCGCTAGCGGCGGCGGCGGCGGCGGCGGCGGCGAGGATTTTGGTTGCTGTTGCTGTAGCTTCTGTCTCCGTTAGAGACTGCGTGTACGAGCGCATGGTTTACGTACAAGCAGGCAGACAGGCAGGTAGACATGCAGGCAGGCATGCAGGCAGGCATGCAGGCAGGCATACAGGCAGGCATACAGGCAGGCGTGCAGGCAGGCGTGCAGGCAGGCGTGCAGGCAGGCGAGCAGGCAGGCGAGCAGGCAGGCAGTCTTTCTCTCGCACT
>NW_014599159.1:0-508 GCF_000485595.1 Priapulus caudatus | reverse complement strand
CCATTTTCTGGTGCGCAAAGATGCTCCCACCACGCTAGGATTTATACAGCGAGGCGCTAATGGTGTGCCGAGCTATGCCTTTTATGGTGAGGGCGCTGCGGATCGTTCTTTAAATAGCAAGGACACTCACGTAGATTTAAGCGGCATCCGTTGTATTCACATCGGCTCCTACTCCATTGTCGTACCTCCTACAGCGGATAGTTTATATGAACTGATGCAGCGCGAAACAGGTAACCGCATTCTCTCCCTCGACCCAAATATCCGTCCCACCGTTGAGCCAGACATGGACAAATGGCGCCAGCGGGTGACACAGCTCATTCCTCTAGTCGATATCGTCAAAACCAGTGATGAAGACTTAGAAAGTCTCTATCCCGATCGCGATCCTGAATCGGTATTACACGATTGGTTAGCCACTGGCGTAAAGTTAGCGGTGCTCACCAAAGGATCAGAAGGCGCGACCTTAATCAGTCAACACACACGCGTAGAGGTTTCCACACCCAAGATACAG
>NW_014599157.1:0-508 GCF_000485595.1 Priapulus caudatus | reverse complement strand
AAAAATTTACCAGGAATGAAAAATTTACCAGCTACTGTATGACTTTCATTGACATGACAGCGGCCGTGTACTGCACCATGTGGAAGGTGGCGCCCTCACCGATGAATTGCTGATTTCAGATGGTTAGAGACGAAGAAATGCGTCGCAGCTTCTGGCAGTGGTACCTGCAAAGTGCTATCATGATGAATATTATATGACTTGAAACATGTTTTATTACGCTTGCTAGAACATGTATTACAGTTAATACTACTTTTGCAAATTTCGTGCCCGCTACCTATAGCATATAGCGCTAGCAGCTAGTATATACACAGCATATATATATATATATATATACATATATATAGCAGTATATATACGCTACAGCAGGAAATTAGCGCGAGTCCCGATGTCAAATACTCCCTGATTTGACATATGCAGGAGTCTGTGTGAATTCCTGAAAATTCTGCTATATACTAACTAGTTCGCTCCAGAGCACGGCCTCCCGGTATTACCGTTTTTTTACCGTACC
>NW_014599156.1:0-508 GCF_000485595.1 Priapulus caudatus | reverse complement strand
CACACACGCACACACACACACACACACACCTGCACGTACACGCGCATGCACGCACGCACGTCTGTCTGACAAATGGCGCTCTGCTAGTGTCTGCGTGTAAGCACACACACACACATGCGTCATTATACTGCTCTGCGTGTGCAGCCTCGCTCTCCCAGGGCCTGTCAGAGCCTATCTCTCGTTCCCTCGTTATCTCTCTAGCTAGGCGGGCTAGCGTTTCACGTGGTATGAGCAGAGGCTGAAAGGTGGAGGGGGTGAAGGGTTGAGGGGTGAGGGGGTGAGGGGTTGAGGGGATGAAGGGTGGATGGGTGGATGGGTGGAGGGGTAGAGGGGTTGAGGGCTTGAGGGCTTGAGGGGTGGATGGGTGGAGGGGTAGAGGGGTTGAGGGGTGGATGGGTGGATGGGAATGTGGGGTAGAGGGGATGAGGGGTAAAGGGGTGGAAGGGATGAAGGGATGAGGGGCTAAGAGGCTGAGGGGTTGAGGGGCTGAGGGGTTGATGGGTGGAGA
>NW_014599155.1:0-508 GCF_000485595.1 Priapulus caudatus | reverse complement strand
GGTGGATGTTATGAGAGGCGCTCGTAGCAACATCGCGAGCTAGTTTGAACTGTTAAGAAGAAATAGTAGTCCTCATGTCAGATAATAAAGAAGATAAACAGCTGGAATCAGAATCACATAATCTTGGTCTTGCGGGATGGATTGCAAAATCATTTATTTCATCACCGTTAACGCCGATGTTGCTCGTCATCTTTATTCTGATGGGTTTAACGGGTATTGCGTTTACGCCTCGTCAAGAAGATCCGCAAATATCTGTACCGATGGCAGATATTTTCGTTCAATATCCCGGTGCTTCAGCTCAGCAAGTAGCGGCGCTAGCGGCTAAGCCGTTAGAGCGAATCATGAGCGAAATGGATGGTGTTAAGCATGTTTATGCTGCCGCGCAACGTGACTCTGCGCTTATCACCGTTCAATTCGATGTTGGTGAGGATATGGAGCGCTCGCTCACCAAGGTATACAGTAACAATATAGTTTGTAACACCTGGAGGCATTACATCACGATTTGAAT
>NW_014599154.1:0-508 GCF_000485595.1 Priapulus caudatus | reverse complement strand
TTAGTATATATATATATATATATATATATATATATATATATATATAATATAGATAGATATATCTATCAAAATCTCGATGGATTTATTAGTTGCTATGCACATCTCGATGGGGAAAACCAGAATGTTTCTCTCCCGCACACGCCCCCCCCCCCACGTTATCTGTCACTCGTCTCAACGTGTGCGTGTTGTAGCAGCAGCCGCCGCCGCTTCAGAAGCAGCCGCAGCAGAGGCAGCTCCAGGGGGAGCTGTCGTCATCGGAGCCTTATGGCGGCGGCAGCGGCGGTCCGGGAGAGAACCGCTTCCGCAAGCGTTCGTTCACGGTGTCTCACGCTCAGCAGCTGGCGCCACCTGGCGAGCCGCGCGAGAGGTGCTCCACGGCCTACTCCCGTGTACGTAGCAGATAAACATCCGAGCATGCGTGCGTGCGCTGATCGAGTGCAGGGGGCGCTGCTGGTAAGGGGCGGAGGGGCAGGCCAGCCACCACACTAGGGTGGCTGGTTGGGAGGGG
>NW_014599153.1:0-508 GCF_000485595.1 Priapulus caudatus | reverse complement strand
GTTATTCTCGACGAACCAACCGTTGGCCTCGACCCTATCCAGATTCGAGAAATCCGTAGTTTGATTAATAACCTGGGCAAGGAGCGCAGTGTCATCCTCTCGACTCATATTCTCTCAGAAGTACAGGCAACCTGCGACCGGGTACAAATCATTCGTGAAGGCGAACTGATTTACAACGCGCCTATCGAGGCTTTAAACCGCGGCCATGAAAGCAGCGTTACTGTGGCGTTCAAGCAGGCGCCTGCGATTGCCGAGCTGGGGCAACTCGAACACGTGCTGCGTGTCGAATTGATTGATGATCAGCGCTTTCATTTATTTTTTGATAACCACTCCCCTGCCGAAATCATCGTCCAGAGTCGGTGAAAATAACTGGGGACTCTTTGAATTAACGCCCGACAAACAATCGCTTGAGGATTTATTTATCGAGCTAACCGAACATCCGCAGGCACAGCTCGAAGCCGAGGCGGTTGAGACATGATACTCGTCATCGCTAAACAGGAATTCAAGA
>NW_014599152.1:0-508 GCF_000485595.1 Priapulus caudatus | reverse complement strand
CCCCTCTCTCTCTCCCTCCCTCTCTCCCACCCTCCCTCCTCTCTCTCCCTCCCTCTCTCCCACCATCCCTTCCTGTCTTCCTCCCCCTCCCCCACAACGACGGTGCAAGATCTTACATGAGTTCGTAGTTCTTGCGGATGGCCTCCGGTATCTTGGGCTTGGTGACGCGCACGGCTTGTACGTACAGACCGGGCGCCATGATGGTCAGGTCCTGCTGCAGCGCGGTCCGCAGATTCTCGTCTATCTGGTCTGTGATTGGTCGAAACTCGAGTTAGATCGGACGGAACGGCAACAAACGGAAACGACGACGCGATCCACGATAATAATTAATAATGAATGATTACTTATAATTTATAATGAATAATTATGTTTTAATTATAATCATTTGGGGTAATGCAGCTATTGTTTATTTGTAGGTGTGCGGGGGTATTGCATTGATCATGGTTCATACAGGAGGACTGCAATTTTTTCCAAGGACTTTTCAAGGACTTTTCAAAGACATTTTATC
>NW_014599151.1:0-508 GCF_000485595.1 Priapulus caudatus | reverse complement strand
TGTCTTTTCTTGGGACTGCTTTTATGTCAAGTCCCAGATAGAGCATCCCTTTTGAACTGAGCTTAAACGCTTACGCCATCTTATCCGCGAACAGCTGTTTAAACTTACTCAACTTAGGCTCGATAACCATCTGACAATAACGATTATTCGGCTTGCTGTCGTAATACGCTTGATGCTCTAGTTCAGCTTCATAAAATTCGCTGAAGTCGGTGATTTCAGTCACAATAGGGGCGTCGTAAGCAGCTTGAACTTCTTTTATCACGGCTTTAGCAATGCTGGCTTGCGCGTCGTTGTGCGCGATAATAATACTTCTGTATTGTGTGCCGACATCTGCGCCTTGCTGGTTGAGTGTGGTGGGATTATGCGTTGATAAATGGATTCTTATCAAATCCGCGAAATCTATTTCATTCGTATCGTAAACTACCTGCACCACTTCCGCATGACCCGTTGTGCCAGAGCATACTTGCTGGTAGCTAGGGTCTGTCATTGTGCCGCCGCAGTAACCACT
>NW_014599150.1:0-508 GCF_000485595.1 Priapulus caudatus | reverse complement strand
GTGTGTGTGTGTGTGCGCGTGCGCGCATGCGTTCGTGTGTGTGTGTGTGTGTCTCTGTGTGTGTGTGTGTGCGTGCGTGCGTGCGTGCGTGCGTGCGTGCGTGCGTGCGTGCGTGCGTGCGTGCGTGTGGTGCTGCGTGCGTGTGTGTGTATAATAATATATATATATACATGATCTGCAGTGATCTATCCAGGAACGCTATAGGCTCGATGTTACGTTGTTGTAGTCCCCCCACCCCCCTTACGTAGGGTAATACGTGAGAGGCACGGCTGACACACATTTCTTCCGCACCCGGATTTCGTCTTCGCTGCGATCTATTGTTAGCGGCACTGTGCCGACATAGACTGTCCCCGACACAATGTCGCATGCCGCTTGGTACCGGCAGCGACTACGCATCAGAACCCATCTTCGCCGTCTGTTTTGTCAATGCGATTGAAGGGCGCTGGCATTTTTATCAGGGTGATAATGTCACCGTGGACTGGTGGTACCTACCCTAGCTGTCACCTGC
>NW_014599149.1:0-508 GCF_000485595.1 Priapulus caudatus | reverse complement strand
ACACACACACACACACACACACACACACACACACACACACACACACACACACACACACGCCCACGTACACACACATGCACACAAGCACGCACGCACGTACACACGCACGCACGTACACGCACCCACTCACACACACGCACGCAAGCACGCACGCACGCACACACACACACACACGCACGCACACAAGCACGCACGCACGCACGCACAGTCTGTTCATCTTTCTTCCTGTGCCCCGTATAGATGTGATTCTGTATTCCGCCCCGCCCGCCGGGTAGCGCAAGTAACATTCATTCGTTCGCCGCCCAGAAACCAGATGGCGCTCTCCCCAGAGGCCCTCTTAGCCGGACGTCCGGTGGGAATTACAGGCGCTGCTTGTAATCGCATCAAGAGGAAACTGATATAATAGCCGTGGTTACGGAAATTACGGCGTGGCGGGGAAGCAGAGCGGAGAAAGAGAGGGAGGAGAAAGAGGGGAGAGAGAGAGAGAGAGGAGGAGAAGAGGAGAGAG
>NW_014599148.1:0-508 GCF_000485595.1 Priapulus caudatus | reverse complement strand
GTATCAAGAGTAGATAATAACACAATGTGTTATTATTGTGTTATTATTATTATTAACACAATGTGTTATTATTATTATTAACACAATGTGTTATTATTATTATTAACACAATGTGTTATTATTATTATTAACACAATGTGTTATTATCTACTCTTGTATGTATGTTCTACGACGCCCACACAGCACCCTGAAGAATGTAGGTGGGAAGCATGCAACCCACAACAATCATCACCAGCACGCATGTACGTCTCACTATGAACACAACACCGCGGAGATAGAGATAGTGCAACAAGCAACAGTGATCACCAGCACGCATGTACGTCTCACTATGGACACAACACCGCGGAGATAGAGTTAGTGCAACAAGCAACAGTCATCACCAGCACGCATGTACGTCTCACTATAGACACAACACCGCGGAGATAGAGTGAGTGCAACAAGCAACAGTGATCTCCAGCACGCATGTACGTCACACTATGGACACAACACCGCGGAGATAGAGTTAGTG
>NW_014599147.1:0-508 GCF_000485595.1 Priapulus caudatus | reverse complement strand
TCCCAAGATGCATCACTTAGCTCTCTTTTTAAGAAATATTCACGATGTTCATAAGACTTGTGTTGAGCAAAATCAAAGTAACTATCATGCTGTGTCATCAGTTCATCTAATAAACGTGCTGAGAATGTAAGTTCGGGGTGCTCAACAAGTTCTATTTGATAATTTAGTGCGGACACATAACAGGTGTCGCTATGCACTTGATTGAGTAATTCAGCAATCGGCATCATGGCATCTAACAGTTCTGAAGCCCATGACTTTAAGGTTCGCTTATTCTCATTTTGGCTCAATTTAAGACTGGGTTTACGTCCAAAGTGAGCAACCAAGCTTTGATTATCATCTATTTCTTTTCGTTCTTTTTTGTCAATATCAGGGCTTTCTTGTAATAAACAAAACAGCATAAAAACTTCCAAAAAGAAAAGCTGTTTATGTGTTATGCCTGCTGGGTGAAAGGGGTTTATGTCCACCGAGCGTAATTCTACATAGAGAATACCACGAGAGCTTAACGCAT
>NW_014599146.1:0-508 GCF_000485595.1 Priapulus caudatus | reverse complement strand
TAAGGAATATAGAAGGAGAGTGAGGAATATAGAAGGAAAATGAGGAAAATAAAAGGAGAATAAGGAATATAGAAGGAGAAGGATATATATAGAAGGAGGAATATAGAAGGAGAATGAGGAAAATAGAAGGAGAATAAGGAATATAGAAGGAGAAGAATATATATAGAAGGAGGAATATAGAAGGAGAATGAGGAAAATAGAAGGAGAATAAGGAATATAGAAGGAGAAGGATATATATAGAAGGAGGAATATAGAAGGAGAATGAGGAAAATAGAAGGAGAATAAGGAATATAGAAGGAGAAGGAGGAATATATAAGGGGAAGGTAAGGGGAACACGTCGATGACGTGCAGGTTTCAGCGACATCTAGCGGTGCCCTCCGGCGGTACTCGGCGCCGCTCAGCGTTCATTAGCCATGGAATATAAATGAACTTAACCCCCCCCCCTGAGCGCGCGCTCTCTGTCTCTGTCTCTCTGTTTCTCTTTCTCTCTGTGTCTCTGTTTCTCTCT
>NW_014599145.1:0-508 GCF_000485595.1 Priapulus caudatus | reverse complement strand
CACTTCTAGATCTAACTAATCTAATCTAATATAGATCAGATCCAGATCAGTACATATCTACTAATAATTACGCAAAACCGTGCTCCACTTCTAGATCTAACTAATCTAATCTAATATAGATCAGATCCAGATCAGTACATATCTACTAATAATTACGCAAAACCGTGCTCCACTTCTAGATCTAACTAATCTAATCTAATATAGATCAGATCCAGATCAGTACATATCTACTAATAATTACGCAAAACCGTGCTCCACTTCTAGATCTAACTAATCTAATCTAATATAGATCAGATCCAGATCAGTACATATCTACTAATAATTACGCAAAACCGTGCTCCACTTCTAGATCTAACTAATCTAATCTAATATAGATCAGATCCAGATCAGTACATATCTACTAAGTAATTACGCAAAACCGTGCTCCACTTCTAGATCTAACTAATCTAATCTAATATAGATCAGATCCAGATCAGTACATATCTACTAAGTAATTACGCAAAACCGT
>NW_014599144.1:0-508 GCF_000485595.1 Priapulus caudatus | reverse complement strand
AGAGAGAGAGAGAGAGAGAGAGAGAGAGAGATAGAGAGAGCGAGAGAGGAGAGAGACAGAGAGGGAGGGGTTGTTATCCATACGCTTATTTAACGATCCGATGTACGAATATCCTCTCTGTCGCACTAACACACGTACGCTTATTTTTTGCTGTCACTTGTTTTTTACCTTGCCACTAGCATCCGTCGACTGCCGGAAATTCCCGAACGCCTCCCGAAGATTGCCAAAACACGAACGAACACCCTGCGCGAAACGTTCTATTGTTGATACGATAACAATAGAACGATATCGCACCCTCTTCCCCCGCCGGGCGTCTGCGGCGGTGTGACGTCACGCGATGACGCATAACTTCCGCCTGCGCCGAGATGCGCTTCCGCCCAATTACGCAATCGACACGCCTATCTTCGCGCCGAAATGTAGTTCCTAATCACGTGACCGGCCACACTTCTCGGCTGCTTGCACGGCTGCTACGCATGGTTACCCCGTAGTCTCATTCTCTCACTCTCTC
>NW_014599143.1:0-508 GCF_000485595.1 Priapulus caudatus | reverse complement strand
TATGGTGGCACCAGTTAGACCAATGAATTATACCCTAACAATTTTTATAATCTGAAGCTGTTCTAGAGCCCAGTAGGCTTCCATGAGTAAATGTGGCAATATTTTAAACTACCAGATTACAATATCTCGTAGTTCGTAGGACTACCAGACAAAGAATGTTAATTTTGAGCCCTGATTATACTATACCACCCTAATATTGATAGGATTTAATTTGTATTATGATCCGCTAGTTAAATGACTGTCACAAATTTATACATATGACTTTATTACATCTATTCTGTACGATATTAACATGTATTCTCCAAAACCCTTTAGAGTTCCTCAAATGTCGAAAATGTATCACCACAAGTCATCAGACAGATCAACAGGGAGCTGTCAGAGCTGATGTGTCACAAGCCTGAAGGCATTACGATCTATCCAAACGAGGAAGATGTTACCGACATTCAAGCGATCATCGAAGGACCAGGTGTGTTGCAAATTTTACAAAGTTTTGAAAATAACAACCTGG
>NW_014599141.1:0-508 GCF_000485595.1 Priapulus caudatus | reverse complement strand
TGTGTGTGTGTGTGTGTGTGTGTGTGTGTGTGTGTGTGTGTGTGTGTGTGTGTGTGTGTGTGTGAGTGCGTGCGTGAGTGCGTGCGTGCGTGCGTGCGTGGGGAGGGGGAGGGGGGTATGCTCTGCTACCATACACGTTATTATTCGCGCTTGCACACCCGAGAATTACACCCAATTCACGCTGCGCTATTATTATCATAGTAATCACGCGGCCAAACACGTCGTCGAGTCACGTGGGCCGACGATCACGTCGGCATTGTTACGGGCCGGATGATTGCCTGTAGTCGACGCGCACGACTGCGCTGCCACCATGCGGTCGTAAGGATGATTTGCCAGCGAGTTCCACTCAAACCGATACTTGTATCATAATACCGCCGGCGGCTGTACACGACCTAGCCGATATCAGCCGCTCGTCTGCGAGAGGGAGACAGCGAGAGAAGAGAGAGGGGAAGAGGGAGAGGAGAGAGAGAAAGAGGGAGAGGAGAGAGAGAAAGAGAGAGAGAGGGGG
>NW_014599140.1:0-508 GCF_000485595.1 Priapulus caudatus | reverse complement strand
CGCACACGGCCACGCACACGCGCGCGCCGTGGCCTTGGGCAGCTTCATTGAGCCATCTTTCAACGTTCATCTGACCTTCAGCTTCCCTCACGTCGACGTGCCTACATGCAAAATTCGTGTCACATGTGCAAAGCCAAGCTGGGCTGGCCGGTGTATAAGAGCGGCGTTTGTGACATTAGTTCTTCAGCGGTACACCCAGCTACTACGGATCGTAAGTATACGTCATTGTTGTATCGTGTTTGCCATGCTTGAGCTTTAACCTAAGTTTAAATTCTTAATAAGTTTTATTCAGATTTACTCTGTATTGTTATGGATAGATCAGACGAGACGCTTTGTTGCCTACTTGGTATGTAGACGTTATAAGACGTTATAAGACGTTATAACGACTTGTCCACTTTGTATAATATTGTAAATTTCCATCGTCGTGTATATACAGACCCATTATTGTCCGGCACGTGTTTGCCTGTGACTGTTCAAGTCATGTTGTTGTATGACATCAGCCCCCCTG
>NW_014599139.1:0-508 GCF_000485595.1 Priapulus caudatus | reverse complement strand
CCCCTACCTGACCCCCACCCAACCCCTGACCCGACCCCAGACCCAACGCCACCGGGTGGCGCCACTCGCGCGCGCATGCCTGCCGCCCTACCGAGGCTGTGTCCGGTGACCACCGACGCCCCCTTGCGGTTGCTCGGCCGCCAGGTGACGCGCACAGACGTCTCGGTGATCTCGGAGACGGTCGGCTTGCTCGGCGCGCCGGGGAAGGTCGACGGCTCGGGCGTGCGGTGGAAGATCACGTTCGGGTTGGACGGCGACTCGACGGTCAACGACGCGCTCCACGTCGTCTCGCCGCTGTCGCTCGTCGCCTTGCACGTGTAGAGCCCCGAGTCTGCCTCGCGCAGGTCTGAGACACACGCGCGAGAGAGAGAGAGTAAGAGAGAGCGTGAGAGAGAGAGGGAGACGGTGTTAATTGTTGCGTGGGTAAAGTGAGAAAGCGACAGGAAGAGAGGAGAGAGACAGGGAACAAAGAGACAGGGAAAAAGAGAGAGAGAGAGAGAGAGAACGG
>NW_014599138.1:0-508 GCF_000485595.1 Priapulus caudatus | reverse complement strand
TCTCTACTCCTCTCTCTCGTCTCTCTCTCTCTCTCTCTCTCTCTCTCTCTCTCTCTCTCTCTCTCTCTCTCTCTCTCTCTCTCTCTCTCTTTCTCTCCGCCTCTCTATCTCTCTCTGTATCTCTGTCTCGCTCTCTCCCCTTCTCTCTCTCTCTCTCCTTCCTCTTCACTTACGCAGCCCATCCGGATTATAGTGTTTGTTTACGATTTAGACGAGAAAAATCCGCGGCATTTCACATATAGGCGCATTTCACATCTGTGTCGCGCATCAGATACAATATCATCGTACAACCTAAACGCTAAACACCCTCCCCCCACACAACACGCTCTCCCACCCCTCACGCTAAACACCTCTCCCTCCCCCCACCACAACACGCTCTCCCTCCCCCACACAACACGCTCTCCCTCCCCCCACACAATACGCTCTCCCACCCCTCACGCTAAACACCCGTCTCCCTCCCCCCACACAACACGCTCTCCCACCCCTCACGCTAAACACCAGTCTTCCT
>NW_014599137.1:0-508 GCF_000485595.1 Priapulus caudatus | reverse complement strand
CCCAAGAATATTGGAAAAATGATATATATCAAATAAGTTCCGTTAGGTCAGGTGGTGAGAGATATGCTCCAATATGGTTTGAGCCTTGTTGTAATCAAGAGGAATAAAGTGATTTATCTCATTGTGTTGTAAAACCAAACTGGGAAAACCTTGTGCGCCTAGTTGTTGACCTATGCGTATTTCATTCAATAGCTGCTGTTGTGTGTCAGGATGTTGGAGATGCGTGCTGAAAAGTTGTGTGTCTAATGAGAGTTCTTTGGCCAAATCAATTAAAACAGTGTCATCGGAAGGGTTTTTGGCGTTGAGATAATAGGCGTGTTGGATCGCTAAAATCATTGCTTTTTCCGCATTCTGATGCCGAGCTGCTATCACTGCACGGCAGGCTGGATACGTTGAACGGCGTGGTTTATTTGCTTGCCAGAAAGCAAAGTTGAATTCTGTGCCGGGAACATGCTGTTGGATTTTCTTCCAATAACCACTGATCTGTTGTTGCATTTCTATGGGCATC
>NW_014599135.1:0-508 GCF_000485595.1 Priapulus caudatus | reverse complement strand
TGCCAAGCTTAACAAACCAATCGTGACCTGCTCACCCGTAGATAAAATAACATCTTTCTCACGTGCTGCACCCGCAGGGTTAGTCTCGTTAATCAAGGTGGTTAAACGATTGGTTTCACCCGACATTGCAGAAACCACTACCACCACATCATTGCCCTTATCGCGCCAACGCTTAACACGCTTAGCAACTTCATGAATCCTCTCAGGGCTACCAACTGACGTGCCCCCGTACTTTTGAACAATTAAGCTCATTTATCATTTCTCCTTAGCAAAGAGCATTTACGTGTTATCTTTCACCCATGCAGCAACGGAAGCCAGCGCAGCTGCCAAGGCTTCTGGATTATTACCACCACCTTGTGCCATATCCGCTCGTCCACCGCCTTTACCATCGATTTGACGCGCAACGTGCTGTAATAAATCACCAGCTTTCATTCTACTGGTTTCTGCTTTAGTCACCGCTGCGATTAAACTCACTTTACCGTCTTTAACCGTAGATAAAACCACCGCC
>NW_014599134.1:0-508 GCF_000485595.1 Priapulus caudatus | reverse complement strand
AAAACGACGAGATTCGTAATTAAAATAAAACGACGAGATTCGTAATTAAAATAAAACGACGAGATTTGTAATTAAAATAAAACGACGATTACGCGGTGCGTAATTAACGCGTAATTAATCAGCGTGACGAGCGAATCACGGACGATCCTCCGTCTCGGCACCCGTCTCGCGCGCGGTGATATCGGCGTACCTTCCTATTGGCACCGTTTAGGTTTGAGTATTCGATCGTCTTCATGCCAGCATCCGCCCAGTAGAGCCGCGCGTTGTCGTAGTCGATAGCGAGGCCGTTCGGCCATGTCAGGTTGCTGGTGATGATGGTCTGCCGATTCGAACCGTCCATGCCGGCGCGCTCTATCTTAGGTGACTCACCCCAGTCTGTCCAGTACATGTAGCTGTAAGGAAGAGAGAGATGAGAGGTTAGGTTGCCCCAGTATATGTAGCTGTAAGGGAGAGAGAGATGAGAGGTTAGGTTGCCCCAGTACATGTAGCTGTAAGGGAGAGAGAGAGA
>NW_014599133.1:0-508 GCF_000485595.1 Priapulus caudatus | reverse complement strand
CCACAAACTGACGTAGATCAACTTCTCAAAAGCATTAGATTTCCATTTTGACAAAAGTCAAGGAAGCGCCTTCTGCTCGGAATACTGTCGTAAGCGTTAATTAATACACCTGTTAAAAATGGTTTTAGCGGGCTATTTATTCTAAACCAGGAGCAAAAATCGATGAGCGTGATTCAAAAAACTAAACACGGTGTGATGTTGCTCACGGCGTGTATCGGGCTGGCAGCCGTATCCAGCCAGGCCTTGGCGGCAAAGAAGTTTAAACCGCTTAACGAGGCTGAATTTGACAAAGCCAAAGGCATGTACTTTCAGCGCTGTGCCGGCTGTCATGGTGTACTGCGAAAAGGTGCCACTGGTAAAAACCTTGAGCCGCAACCCAATAAAGCGAAGAAGTCGAAAGGCACGCTTAAACTGGGTACAAAGCGTCTGAGTAAAATCATCAAACTTGGTACCGAAGGTGGTATGAATAACTTTGATGATATTTTCACCGACGAAGAAATTAATATCC
>NW_014599132.1:0-508 GCF_000485595.1 Priapulus caudatus | reverse complement strand
AGCGGGCAGGCAGGCAGGCGGGAGGCAGGCAGGCAGGCAGGCAGGTAGGCAGGCAGGCAGGCAGGCAGACAGGTAAGTAGGCAGGCAGGCAGACAGGTAGGTAGTCAGGCAGGCAGACAGGTAGGTATAGGCAGGCAGGCAGACAGGTAGGTAGGTAGGCAGGCAGGCAGACGGGCATGCAGGCAGACAGGTAGGTAGGCAGGCAGGCGGGCAGGCAGCCAGGTAGGTAGACAGGCAGGCAGACAGGTAGGCAAGCAGGCAGGCAGGCGGGCAGGTATCGCGTGCGTGCAGCATGGACCGCATGGATTTATCGTCATGTTTGTTGCTGGCGGCGTTGTCCGGCGGCAATTAACATCGCATGCACGATGCGATAATTAATGCCGCAGCAGCCCGCGTCCTGCCACCCCGGCTCCTCGTTAGCTCCACATCATGCGAGCAATACCCCCAGCTTTACGGGCAAGCACATACACACACACACACGCACGCACGCGCGCACACACGAAACTGC
>NW_014599131.1:0-508 GCF_000485595.1 Priapulus caudatus | reverse complement strand
AAGTTTAAGTTTGGCGGCGGGTGCAATTCGTGGCTGGGATCGTCGCAATGCCTACTATTTCAGTATGATTGAGTCTTTATCAAAACATTATGATATTGATGTTGATTTACCTTTTAAAGAATTGCCAACAAACATTCAAAAGTTATTAATGTACGGTAGTGGTAAGGAACAAATTCAATTTAATTATCCTGGTCATGCAGGTCGTCGTGGCAAACAACGCACGCATCGGTTCGAAGGTGTATTGCATACTATGGAACGACGTTATCGCGAAACTGAATCAAGCTTGGTGCGTGAAGAACTTGCGAAGTTTATGTCGATTCAGCCCTGCCCTGAATGCAAGGGCACACGTTTAAACGAAGCGGCTCGTCACGTTTTTATTGATGAAAAAACATTGGCTGAATTAACTGCTATGCCAATTCAACATGCTTTTGATTTTTTTGATTCGCTAGAGTTAGCTGGGCATCGTGGAGAGATTGCGAAAAAAATTAATCGTGAAATTTCTTCGCGT
>NW_014599130.1:0-508 GCF_000485595.1 Priapulus caudatus | reverse complement strand
GAGAGAGAGAGAGAGTTGTCTGCGAGATGAATGACGTAGCAGCTGTTGCCGTGGTAACGCACCTCCGCGGCAGCCTCCTTGGCAGCCTTCTCCTCCTGCTTACGCAGCCTCTCCTCCTGCAGGTCGTGCATGCGCGCCTCGTGTCCCTGGTGACGCGACAGCACGTCCATGCGCTTGTTCTGCGCCTCCAGCGAGTTGATGAAGGCTATCTCGTTCACCTGCAGCACAGCCAACAAACACACAGCTATCCGATGGTCATTAGTGACCTCACAGTAGCATAGATGTGACCGACGGTCATCAGGTCATTAGTGACCTCACAGATGTGACCGACGGTCATCAGGTCATTAGTGACCTCACAGATGTGACCGACGGTCATCAGGTCATTAGTGACCTCATAGTAGCATAGATGTGACCGACGGTCATCAGGTCATTAGTGACCTCATAGTAGCATAGATGTGACCGACGGTCATCAGGTCATTAGTGACCTCACAGTAGCATAGATGTGACC
>NW_014599129.1:0-508 GCF_000485595.1 Priapulus caudatus | reverse complement strand
GCAGGGATAGACTTTATCGATACAGATTATGAATCTGAGATTACCTTATCAATGGATAGGCAAAAGATGCTTGCGGAGTATGTGCAGGTTGTCGTTCCGCTTCAGAAAAGATTACATCTAACAGCCGGGTTTCGTCACGCTGAAGTTGAAGATGATGTGAGCTCAGCATTTACCAATGGGAAACAGGACGCAGATGTGAATGTCGCTGAATTAGGTCTAACTTATAGCGTCAATGAGAATGTAAAATTATTTGGCCGCCTAGATCAAAACTTTCGTTTTGCTAAAGTTGATGAGCTAACTTACGTATCACCTGGTTCACAATTAAAAGTGCAAGAAGGTGACTCTGTTGAAGCGGGAATCGAATATTCGAATGATAATTTATCGTCCAAACTCGTTGTTTATAAGCTTTCTTTAGAAGATGAAATTGCGTTTGATCCATCGGCGACACAGCCAGTAGGGGCCTTTTTTCCTGGTGCAAACGTCAACTTTGATCCCACAACACATCAAG
>NW_014599127.1:0-508 GCF_000485595.1 Priapulus caudatus | reverse complement strand
CGGTTATGCTGCAGTAGGGGGCAATGGTTATGCTGCAGTAGGGGCAGGGTTATGCTGCAGTAGAGAGCAAGGTTATGCTGCAGTAGGGGCAATGGTTATGCTGCAGTAAGGGCAGGGTTATGCTGCAGTAGAGAGCAAGGTTATGCTGCAGTAGGGGCAGGGTTATACTGCAGTAGGGGCAAGGTTATGCTGCAGTAGGAGGTAGGGTTATACTGTAGTAGGGGGCAGGGTTATACTGTAGTAGGGGGCAATGGTTATACTGCAGTAGGGGCAAGGTTATACTGCAGTAAGGGGTAGAGTTATGCTGCAGTAAGGGACAGGGTTATACTGTAGTAGGGGGCAGGCCTAATCTGCAGTAAGGGGTGGGGTATATTATAATATAAAATAGTATATTAAATTATATAAAATTATATATATTATAGTATATTATATTATAAAATATTATATTAATATATGTATATATATATATAGATATATATATATATATATATATATATATATATATATA
>NW_014599126.1:0-509 GCF_000485595.1 Priapulus caudatus | reverse complement strand
GAGAGAGAGAGAGAGCGATGACGATTTTCAGTCCCCTTACGCCTTCCTCCTTTTCCTACCTCTCTCCCTCATCTTCCTCCGCCCCTCTTCATCCCCCGCCCCTCCTCCTCTTCCTCCGCATCCCCTCCTCTTCTTCCGCATCCCCTCCACTTCCTCCCTCTCCCCCTCATCTTCCTCCGGCCCTCCTCCTCTTCCTCCGCCATACTTCCCCTCGACTGCACAGTGAAAACAACTGATTAAAACATTGCGAATGTCAATAAGTGTTTGTAAAGGTATAATAGCGGGGCCGATAACTACGGACCATGTATAAAAAAGCTGCCCAGTCCGACTAAATCCACGTCGTAAAGCAAATAACCATCTCGCTGTTTTAATTCAGAAAACCGTCTGTTTATTTAGCTACGGCTGGTTCAAAGCGGGCGCCGTAGTGATGATGATGGTAGCAAGATGGTAGCCATCCATAGCGGCTGGCTGGCCGCTATGACGGGGCATGTGCTGTCTCTCTCTCTCTC
>NW_014599125.1:0-509 GCF_000485595.1 Priapulus caudatus | reverse complement strand
GAGTCTCCATGTAATAACCTCACAGTCACAGTCTAATGGTCACAGTCTCCATGTAATAACCTCACAGTCACAGTCTAATGGTCACAGTCTCCATGTAATAACCTCACAGTCACAGTCTAATGGTCACAGTCTCCATGTAATAACCTCACAGTCACAGTCTAATGGTCACAGTCTCAGTGTTATAATCTCACAATCACAGTCTAATGGTCACAGTCACGGTGTATGAATCTCACAACCACAGTCTAACAGTCACAGTCACAGTCTCAGTCTTATAATCTCACAATCACAGTCTAATGGTCACAGTCACCATGTAATAACCTCACAGTCACAGTCTATAATGGTCAGTCTCCATGCAATAACCTCACAAGCTCAGTGTAATAATCTCACAGTCACAGTCTAATGGTCACAGTCTCAGTGTAATAACCTCACAAGCTCAGTGTAATAATCTCACAGTCACAGTCTAATGGTCACAGTCTCAGTGTAATAACCTCACAAGCTCAGTGTAATAA
>NW_014599124.1:0-509 GCF_000485595.1 Priapulus caudatus | reverse complement strand
ATATATATATATATATATATATAGTGTGTGTGTGTGTGTGTGTGTGTGTGTGTGTGTGTGTGTGTGTGTGTGTGTGTGTGTGTGTGTGTGTGTGTGTCTAGTTGTACGCATGTAGAGGTATATGTGGTTGAGATATGTCGTGGTGTAGCAGCAATGTATATGGTGGGGGAAGGTAGAGGGGCAGCACTAATGTATAAGAAGGAGGGGGACGCGGAGAGAGCAGGTATGTGGTTGAGAAACCCGTAGGGCGCCAGTAATATATAGGGACGATGAGAAGGAGGGGGAGAAGGAGAGAGGAGGTATGTGGTTGAGAAACCCGTAGGGCACCAGTAATATATAGGGACGAGGAGAAGGAGGGGGAGAAGGAGAGAGGAGGTATGTGGAGGGGGCAACAGTAATATATAGGGAGAAGGAGAAGGAGGGGGAGAAGGAGAGAGGAGGTATGTGGAGGGGCAACAGTAATATATAGGGAGGAGGAGGAGGAGGAGAAGGGGGAGAAGGAGAGAGGA
>NW_014599122.1:0-509 GCF_000485595.1 Priapulus caudatus | reverse complement strand
TGACGTGTGTATATATTGCTAGTATCGCATACATACGTTAGTAAATCGATACGTAAGACAGCATGGGCGTCTATAACACTTTACAGTCTAGCTACACGTAACCCTTAGTTACCAACAATAATACTTACTAAGTTCTCTATACTCTTTCGATGATGGCATAATATATATATATATATATATATATATATTTAAAAGTAAGTTAATAAAGGAATTAAAATTTTACTCCTAGCATGATTAACGAATGTTGACATGGTGGGCCATATTACACCGTAATGTCGCCTTCCCGCAAGACATGACCACTTAACGCGTCTGGGACTAGCTACGTCATTCCGTTGTTTTTCGTACCCTCACACAATTAGCGTGTACTAGACGGTGCAGTATATTGCATAGGCCCTACATAACATGGTAGTCACCATCGTATTCGCATCGCATTTCAATGGTGAATACTATTTTAACATATTGTGCGCGCTAGAGAGAGAGAGAGCGCGCGCTAGAGAGAGAGAGAGAGG
>NW_014599121.1:0-509 GCF_000485595.1 Priapulus caudatus | reverse complement strand
ACAGGGGGTGGTAGGGGTGGTGGTAGATACAGGAGGTGGTAGAGATGGTGGAAGGTACAGAAGGTGGTAGGGGTGGTGGTAGATACAGGAGGTGGTAGGGGTGGTGAAGGAAACAGGGGGTGGTAGGTGTGGTGGTAGATACAGGAGGTGGTAGGGGTGGTGAAGGAAACAGGGGGTGGTAGGGGTGGTGGAAGATACAGGGGGTGGTAGGGGTGGTGAAGGAAACAGGGGGTGGTAGGGGTGGTAGTAGATACTGGAGGTGGTAGGGGTGATAGTAGATACTGGAGGTGGTAGAGATGGTGGAAGGTACAGAAGGTGGTAGGGGTGGTGAAGGAAACAGGGGGTGGTAGGGGTGGTAGTAGATACTGGAGGTGGTAGGGGTGGTGGTAGATACTGGAGGTGGTAGAGATGGTGGAAGGTACAGAAGGTGGTAGGGGTGGTGGAAGATACAGGGGGTGGTGAGGGTAGTGAAGGATATAGGGGGTGATAGGGGTGGTGGGAGATACAGG
>NW_014599120.1:0-509 GCF_000485595.1 Priapulus caudatus | reverse complement strand
GCGCTACGAGATGCTGACGACGGACAAGGACCCGAGACAGGTGTTCCGCGGACTGGAGCCGGGCTGGATCGTCAACATGGCAGACAAGGTTGTGCTGAAGCCCACGGACGACAAGTGGCAGCACTATTACAGGTCGTAACGCTCTCTGTGCGCGCCGAATATGAACAGTCGTGCGTAGTTGCCCGTGCGGCGGCATCCGATGACAAGTGCAGCACTATTACGCACGACTGTTCATATTCGGCGCGCACAGAGAGCGTTACGACCTGTAGTTGCCCGTGCGGCGGCATCCGATGACAAGTGGCAGCACTATTACAGGTCGTAACGCTCTCTGTGCACGCCGAACATGAACAGTCGTGCGTAGTTACTGGTGCGGCGGCGTCAGATGACAAGTGGCAGCACAATTATAGGTCGTGATGCTCTCTGTGCACGACACATGCTTCACATCATGTGTAGTTACCGGTGCAGCGGCGTCAGCAGCGCACGCCAGTAAGCTACCTGCGTTGCCGTCA
>NW_014599119.1:0-509 GCF_000485595.1 Priapulus caudatus | reverse complement strand
TTGCTGATCCGATCATGATGTTCGGTGGGTCACCGATTAAAGTGGCGGTGCCGCCGATATTGGATGCAAAAATTTCTGCAAATAGATAAGGGTAGGCACTGATTTTTAGCGTGTCGGTAATCAATAATGTGATGGGTGCAACCAATAATACCGTGGTGACGTTATCAAGCAGCGCAGACAATAAAGCAGTGACGAGCATTAGCATGACTAGGATGCCCCAGGGGTCAGCTTTAACTACTTTGGCTGAACGGATGGCGAGATATTGAAACACACCGGAATCGCGGGTAATACCAACGATAATCATCATGCCAGTTAGTAACCCGATGGTATTAAAGTCAACGCCCTGTACTGCGGCCTCTTGTGTGAGTACACCGCCGACAATCATCAACGCCGCTGCCATCATGGCGATAATGGCGCGGTTTAAACGTTCTGTAATGATTAGTAGATAGGTTAGTACAAATAGGCTGCCGGCAAATAAAACTGGAGACAGGCCAAATATTACGTCGACT
>NW_014599118.1:0-509 GCF_000485595.1 Priapulus caudatus | reverse complement strand
GGCATCCAATAAAGCTGGTTAGGCTGTTCCTGCGCCCAGCGCAAACCGCCTTTTTCGCCGAACACTTGAATCGTCAAACCGTGCTGGCGACCAATGGCGACCGAAGATGTCCACAGCCGACCGGTGGTGCCGCCATCCATACGAAAATTCACCATGGCATCGTCTTCCAGCTCGCGACCTTCGAGGCAGGAGACGAAATCTGCGGCTAGTGTTTTGACTTCCTGGCCGGTGACGAAACTCGCCATGTGCAGCGCATGAATACCGCAGTCGGCAAATTGTGCGGAGCATCCCGCCTGAGCCGGGTCGTAACGCCAGCGTACGCGTGGGTTATCGGCATCGGCTGCGTCGGCATGGTGGCCATGCGCAAATTCGGTAACGACGATGCGAACTTTGCCAAGGTCACCACGCGCGACCATGGCGCGCATATGGCGTACTAGCGAATAACCGCTATAGCCGTAATTGACGGCGCAGATACGGTTATTTTCGCGCGCAACACGCACAATTTCTTC
>NW_014599117.1:0-509 GCF_000485595.1 Priapulus caudatus | reverse complement strand
GGAGAGAGAGAGCGGAGGGGAGAGAAGCAAAGCTGCAGACGTGTGGGTTGCTTTCTTGCAAAATGTCGTGCTAAACGCGACCTAGCGGAATACGGGCGAACTAAACATCTACTCACCCATTTCAGTCTCTACCCCTCACACTCACCCTTACCCTTCAGTCTCTACCCCTCACACTCACACTCACCCTCTCTTCACTGTCTCTACCCCTCACACTCACCCTTACCCCTCAGTCTCTCCCCTTCAGTCTCTACCCCTCACACTCACCCTTACCCCTCAGTCTCTACCCCTCACACTCACCCTTACCTTTCAGTCTCTACACCTCACACTCACCCTCACCCTTCAGTCTCTACCCCTCACACTCACCCTCACCCCTCACACTCACCCTCACCCCTCAGTCTCTACCCCTCACACTCACCCTCACCCCTCAGTCTCTACCCCTCACACTCACCCTCACCCCTCAGTCTCTACCCCTCACACTCACCCTCACTTCCTTAGTCTATAACCCCTCC
>NW_014599116.1:0-509 GCF_000485595.1 Priapulus caudatus | reverse complement strand
CCAGCTCATCAGGCAGCAGCTTACTGGATGAAGGTGCGAAACGAATTTTGCGACTAGCCGAACCTTTTCCTGCCTTTCCAGACGAAATGAGAGAACACGCCGACCAGGTCGTCATCATCAGAACCTGGGATTTTAAGAGCAATAGTTTCAGTACCGACAATGGAGTCAGCTAATGATCGCCGAGGAAAGCGCCAGCCTGGTCAATAAATGCCTGATCGCAACACCAGCGGTTAAGGATCCACTGTTTGCTTCGAGTCTGGTTTACATGTGTGAACATAATGAAAATGGCAGTATGGGGCTGGTAGTCAATCATGAGACGGCGCAGAGTCTAGAAGAAATTTTTGAACAACTCGATATCGAATGCAGCGATCGGGAAATCCTCAATCAGCCTGTTTATATCGGCGGACCGGTACATTTGCAACGGGGTTTCATTTTGCATACCAATGCCGGCGGCTGGCAACACAGTAACGAAATTTCATCCGGCATTTATTTAACCAGTTCACTGGATA
>NW_014599115.1:0-509 GCF_000485595.1 Priapulus caudatus | reverse complement strand
GACCCACGCTTTCTCTGTCAATTACGTTTTTACAGTTCATTACTTTAGCAATAAGCAGGCTAAACAGCTCTATGCTAAACAGATGTGCTGTTCATAGAAATACCGACCTTAGCTTATAGACTTATAGCCCGCACGCACGCACACACACACGCACATACGCACACACGCGCACGTACACACGCGCACGTACAACACGCGCACGTACACACGCATACACACCACGCACGCACGCACGCACGCCCGCACGCACGCACGTACACACGCACACACGCGCACGTACACACGCATACACACCACGTACGCACGTACGCACGCACGCACGCACGCACGCACGCACGCACGCAGTCTAGCGACAGGCACTTAGTAAGCACTTAAGAAGAGCGCAACATGGTTACAGAAGGTGACGCGTATATACAGCGTGGCCCGCCTGCCATCTACCCTAACCCTACAGATGTCTCCCTAGCTGTGAGCGTGCGTGCGTGCGTGTACGTACGTGCGTGCCCGCCTGT
>NW_014599114.1:0-509 GCF_000485595.1 Priapulus caudatus | reverse complement strand
GTTTTCGTCTCTTTTTTCTGAGTGGCGCTGTTTTCAGTATTGTCACGATAACACTTTGGTTATTAATGTATAAAGGCACGTTAAATTTATCCCCCTTAGGTGGTGGTTATTGGTGGCATATTCATGAAATGATTTTTGGCTTTGGTTGCGCCATTATTGCGGGTTTTTTACTTACTGCCGTACAAAACTGGACAGGAGTGCGTGGCGCGCAAGGTAATACTCTATTCGTATTGTTTTTACTATGGTTAGCTGGACGAGTAGTGGTACTTGCTCCTAACCTTTTAGGTGAAACGTATTAAAACTAATATCACCTTGCATCAAAACATTTTAAACGATCAAGGTTTTGTCAATGGTGGTGCTAACATTCATTATTTAGAGAAAAAATTAGCTGAATTTGGATAGTAAATTAGCTTAATAAAAAATGCTCTCAAAAGCTCTGCACTCGCAGAGCTTTTTTGTTTCATCTATTTTAAGATATAATCTAGCTAAGTTATTAATTGAGATTTAAC
>NW_014599113.1:0-509 GCF_000485595.1 Priapulus caudatus | reverse complement strand
ACACACATATATATATATATATATATAGTGCCCACAATTCCCTAATGTGTGAATAGGAAATAGCAACCTGTCTGGGCGAAATGATGATAGCATGACAGTGCGTTATGATTACTCTTACTACGAGCGTAAAACTTAACGCATGTTTACTCGCGAACCATTAGTAAACTATGAATCATTGAAACCCCGCGCGCCCGAGAATAGGCTTCTAAACAACGGTACATCAATAATTTATCGTGTGTCTCCTCCTTTGCTGCGATCTGAAACGCATCTTTTTGAACACGAATCGTTGAAAATGCAGACGAACGAGAGCTAATACGGTATTGATGAGAAATATACGGCGCGTCGGTACAATTCAGTTGCTACTGTGAACATATATAGAGGGAGCTCGTGTCTCACGCACGTGATCATTGCCGCGTTGGTGCGATCGTCTCACCCGGGAGTTGCTATAGAACACTAACCTGTATGATACAGGCGTATGTTCCGCTTCACTACACTACCCCCCTCCCCCC
>NW_014599112.1:0-509 GCF_000485595.1 Priapulus caudatus | reverse complement strand
GCCGGTGCCAATAAAAAATCGAGTGCGCCAGCTGGTTTTTAGTTGTTCTTGTTCGCTTGCTTTAGAAAAAAGGTAGCAATCAATACTGCGAATAAACATTACGCTGAGTATTAGTGCAAGCCAAATTTTAAGATTGTTTTCTGATGCAACATTGTCAAGAAGAATGGCAAAAATAATAAACGAGATAACAATGGCCGCAGTGAAGGAGAAGGGACTACCGCCATACAATAATCGAATTTCTTCTAAGCGAATTTGTTTATTTAATTGTCCATTTTCATGTGTGTTTTGCTGTTCCATTATTACGACATCCTTTACCGATATGTGTTCTTTATATTGATTGTTTACCTTACTTAAAATAGAGCAGGCTGGCTATATTTTTTATAAAGTATGACTCATATAACTATTTGTTAATGTATTAATGGATATGCGCCAATAAAAATCGAGTGCGCCAGCTGGTTTTTAGTTGTCCTTGTTCGCTTGCTTTAGAAAAAAGGTAGCAATCAATACTG
>NW_014599111.1:0-509 GCF_000485595.1 Priapulus caudatus | reverse complement strand
TATCTCAGGGACTTTTGCTGTGCGAGCAGCCTTGGGACCTACATCAGAATCGGATTCATCTGACTCAACTTCAGTTTGCCCTACATGCCTGAAACAGGGAAAGTGATGAAACATAGACTAGTTCATTTCCCAAAGTGTGGAGCAAAACCTGTATACTTTGTCATGACGGGCCGCAAGCCCGACCTGTCAAAAATGCAGGTGTTCGGAGTAGAATGCTATGTGTACAGGCAAGGTGCAAAGAAACTAGATGATAGGGGAATTAGGGGCATATTCGTCGGGTACGACAAGGCAAGCCCCGCATACCTAGTGGGGGTTTGCTTGGTTCTTTTGTTGTAGCACCCGTATTTCGTAAGAGTTGCCTAAACTCTCTGGAAGTAAACTCCGTTCCATTATCAGACCTCAGTGACTTCACTTGCCCCAATGGGGCGGAATCGGCCAGAAATTGTTCCGCTGCATTGACCGTGTCACTTTTAGCTTTGAGAAAATACAAGAATACCGCGCCAGAATAA
>NW_014599110.1:0-509 GCF_000485595.1 Priapulus caudatus | reverse complement strand
ATAGTACGTAGTACGTAGTACATAGTGCATAGTGCATAGTCCATAGTACATAGTACGTAGTTCATACTACATAGTACGTAGTACATAGTACGTAGTACATAGTACGTAGTACATGTACTATGTACTATGTACAACGTACTATGTACTATGTACTATGTTCTACGTACTACTACGTAGTACGTATGTACTATGTACTATGTACTATGTACTACGTACTATGTACTACGTACTAAGTACTACGTACTATGTACTAGTACATAGTACGTTGAACATAGTACATAGTACATAGTACGTAGTACATAGTACATAGCACATATTAAATAGTACGTAGTACATAGCACATAGTACATAGTACATAGTACATAGTACGTAGTTCATAGTGCATAGTGCATAGTGCATAGTACATAGTACGTAGTACGTAGTTCATCCTAGATAGTACGTAGTATATAGTACGTAGTACATAGTACGTAGTACATAGTACGTAGTACATAGTACGTAGTACATAGTAC
>NW_014599109.1:0-509 GCF_000485595.1 Priapulus caudatus | reverse complement strand
GAAGGAGAGGAGAAGACAGACAGACAGACAGAGATAGTAATAGAGAGCGGGGAGAGAAGCGGAGAGAGTTAGAGAGATAGCGAAGGAGAGGAGGAGACAGACAGACAGACAGAGATAGTGATAGAGAGCGGGGAGAGAAGCGGAGAGAGTTAGAGAGATAGCGAAGGAGAGGTGGAGACAGACAGACAGACAGAAATAGTGATAGAGAGCGGGGAGAGAAGCAGAGAGAGTTAGAGAGATAGCGAAAGAGAGTAGGAGACAGAGAGACAGACAAAGATAGTGATAGAGAGCGGGGAGAGAGGGAGAGAGGGGAGAGGAAGAGACAGGGCGAGAGAGAGTGAGAGAGAGTGAGAGAGAGTGAGAGAAAGAGTAAACGAGAAAGAGAGGCAGAGAGAAAGAGAGAGAAAGAGAGAAAGAGGCAGAGAGAGGGTGAGAGAGTGAAAGCGAGAGAGAGGCAGAGAGAGAGAGAGAGAGAGAGAGAGACGAAGAGAGAGAATGACATCCTTACT
>NW_014599108.1:0-509 GCF_000485595.1 Priapulus caudatus | reverse complement strand
GCCCGTGAAAGTCTGGTCGATTTTGGTATTTTGCTGAACCGTTACCCCGACAGCCCATATGCCGATGAAGCCCGCGCTCGTATGATCTATCTGCGCAACCAATTGGCATCCCATGAAATCCATGTTGGCCAATATTATCTGGAACGCAAAGCCTGGATTGCTGCCGCCAACCGTGGCCGCTTTGTGGTTGAGAACTACCCCACCACACCCTATGTACCCGACGGCCTGGCATTGATGGTGCAGTCCTATCAGCAATTAGGACTGACCGATCTTGCGCAACAGTCACAACAAATTCTGAGCAAAAACGCTCCTAACTACGCGGGTTTAGGTAAACAAGCCGACTTCGTCATCAAAGAAGGCGAAGTTAAAACCAAACGTTCATGGCTCAATCGCCTAAGCTTTGGCATGTTGGGAGAAGATGGCGCAGCCGAATAGGCCTGCGCCAGTAACTCACGCCAGATGAACGCCGCAGAAATCATCCAAGCCATGCAGGTTTCACCTGTCATTGA
>NW_014599107.1:0-509 GCF_000485595.1 Priapulus caudatus | reverse complement strand
GGAAGAGAAAGAGTGAGGGGAGAGAAAGAGAGAGAAAGAGGGAGGAAAAAGAAAGGGAGAGAAAGAGGGAGGAGAGAGAAAGAGAGACGAGGAGGAGAAAAAATGATAGAAAGAGGGAGGAGAGAGAAAGAGAGAGAAATAGGGAGGAGAGAGAAAGGGAGACAAGGAGGAGAGAGAAAGGAAGAGAAAGAGGGAAGACAGAAAAAGATAGAAAGAGGGAGGAGAGAGAAAGAGAGAGAAATAGGGAGGAGAGAGAAAGGAAGAGAAAGAGTGAGGGGAGAGAAAGAGAGAGAAAGAGGGAGGAAAGAGAAAGGGAGAGAAAGAGGGAGGAGAGAGAAAGAGAGACGAGGAGGAGAAAAAATGATAGAAAGAGGGAGGAGAGAGAAAGAGAGAGAAATAGGGAGGAGAGAGAAAGGGAGACAAGGAGGAGAGAGAAAGGAGGAGAAAGAGGGAAGACAGAAAAAGATAGAAAGAGGGAGGAGAGAGAAAGAGAGAGAAATAGGGAGGAG
>NW_014599106.1:0-509 GCF_000485595.1 Priapulus caudatus | reverse complement strand
CTCTCTCTCTCTCTCTCTCTCTCTCTCTGTCTTTCTCTCTCCCGCTCTCTCGCTCTACATTTCTCGCTCTTTCTCTATCTCTCTTTATCTCTTGCTTCCACTGTGTGACTGTTTGTCTGTTTATCTTGACTGCAATTGTTTGAGGTAATCTTTCAACAATTGCGTTCGAGATCTGCTGGATGCAATAATGACTAGTTATCAATGACTAGTGACTAGTGAATAGTTCGTAGTGAGAGGGGCGGAGAAAGAGAGAGAGAGAGTGTGCGTGGGAGATCTAGAAAGCGAGAGGGAGAGAGAAATAGATAGATAGAGAAATTGACAGAGAAGGAGAGAGAGCGTGAGAGCGAGAGAAAGAGAGCGAGAGAGTGTGAGAGCGAGAGTAAGGGAGAGAGAGACAGAGTGACAGAGAGAGAGAGAGAGAGAGAGAGAGAGAGAGAGAGAGAGAGAAAGATAGAGACAGAGTAGACAGAGAGAGAGAGAGAGAGAGAGAGAGAGAGAGAGAGAGAGAG
>NW_014599105.1:0-509 GCF_000485595.1 Priapulus caudatus | reverse complement strand
GAGAGAGAGAGAGATAAAGCGAAAATAGCACCTTCTACTTAGCAAATACCTGCATGCATGCGTGCGTGCATAAGACTGCATCTTCTCGGGTGCGTGCGTGCATGTGTATGTGTGCACGTGTGTGCATGCGTGTGTGCACCTATGTGTCCGCCCGAGCGAGCGTGTGCGCGTGAGTGCGTGCGGATCCGTGTTTGTGCCGGTTTGCGTGTGTGTGTGGGGTGGCTGTGTGTGCCTGTATGCGTGCTTGCATGGGTACCTATGTGTGTGCGTGCATGCGTGTGTGCCTGTGTGTGTTTTCCCCCCGCCTGTTTAATGCCGGCGCAATTTTCCATTCGGAAATGGAAAATCTGGAAACTGTCGTTGCCGGCTGAGGGATTTAGAGCACTTCTAGCGCTGGAAACCAGCTGTTTCTGATGCGTCCAGCCAGATTGGGGAGAGAGCGCGAGAAGGAGAAGGAGAGAGAAGGAGAATTTGAGAGAAAGTGAGGAAATTGATAGATAGAATAATGG
>NW_014599104.1:0-509 GCF_000485595.1 Priapulus caudatus | reverse complement strand
TGCTGCTTTGCTGATCAGTCATGGTGCCGTTCTTGATATAGATAGAAAGCTCTTCGAAGGCTTGTATTCGCGGTACCAGCGCAATAATCCCGAGGCCCAAGACAAATCAATTGAAGGCGAGGAGCAGTTTCTGTTCGATCAACTTCTGCGAGCCTTTAAGGCAGACCGCCTACAGCTTCCGGTATTACCGGAGGCTGCCCTGAAGATTCGACAAGTCATCAATCAGGTGGGTGTCGGCACCAGTGAAATCATCCAGATCGTACAAACCGATCCGATACTTAGTGCGCGCCTGATCAAGGTTGCTAACAGTCCACTTTATGGTACCTGGCGAGAAACCAAAACCGTGCGCGATGCGGTGCGCAGGCTCGGGCTGGAAACGACTCGTAGCCTCAGTTTTGGTCTTTCGATAAAACAATTATTCCACGCGCGCTCGTCTATGGTCAAACAGCAGCTAAAACAAATGTATGATGAGAGTATACAGGTGTCTTCGCTGGCTTACGTGATTACTC
>NW_014599103.1:0-509 GCF_000485595.1 Priapulus caudatus | reverse complement strand
GAGAGAGAGAGAGAGAAAGAGCTAGAGAGAGAAACAGCTCGCGGTCGCCTAGTCTCCTCACCTACAACACGGACGTATTCTTGTCGCTCTTCACCGCGGCGTCGGCTGCCTGAATCCGTGCATCCGTCGTCGCTTGACCGCGCCGTCGCTAGGGCTTATTACGGAATAATTATCCGTCGTCGGACGCGAAGCGCATCATTACGATTGCCTGAAAGCTCACGCGTGGTCTCGCGAGCAATTAGCGACGCAGCGTGTGCAATTAGCGTCGGTTTCTTTCGCCGTTTGTCCGAGCGACGCGCCCGACGGTGCGGGTCAACAGTGCGGGTCAACGGAGCGGGTCAACGTGTGTGCGTGCGCGTGTGTGTGTCTGTCTGTCTCTTTCTCTCTCTCTCTTTTTCTCAGTCTCTTTATCTGCGTCTCTGTCTAATCTGTCGCTTGTCCTTCTCTAATTCTCGCTCTCTGCCTTCTCTTTTTCTCTCTAGTCTTTCTGCCATCTCTCTCTCTCTCTC
>NW_014599102.1:0-509 GCF_000485595.1 Priapulus caudatus | reverse complement strand
GCACGCACGCACAAGCCGGTACGCACACACACATGCAGGCTTGCACAAGCACGCATGCACGCACGCACAAGCCGGTACGCACACACACATGCAGGCTTGCACAAGCACGCATGCACGCACGCACAAGCCGGTACGCACACACACATGCAGGCTTGCACAAGCACGCATGCACGCACGCACAAGCCGGTACGCACACACACACACACACATGCAGGCTTGCACTAGCACGCGAAGACGCGCGCACTTGGCGCTATTCTAACGGTTGAATCTCAATAAATCAGTGATCGTGTCAGTGAGCGTGATCGTGTGCTATTCACCACGTAATCGTGTAAGAATAGCCCCTGTAATTATATTCGATTCGTGTGATATGCTGCCGCCCGTGTGCGCGACGTCGCAGCGTTCACGCTTCCCTAGGTTTCTCTCTTCCTCCGCCAAGAAAGAGGTGGTCAGTGGGCTGGCTACTACTGCTTCTCTCTACTTCTTTCTTACTTTCTCTCTCTCTCTCTCTC
>NW_014599101.1:0-509 GCF_000485595.1 Priapulus caudatus | reverse complement strand
CTGTTGCTGTTGCGCTGCTGTTTCTGCTGTTGTTGTTGCTGCTGCTGCTACTACTGCTGCAACTACTGCTGTTGCTGCTGCTGCTGTTGCTGATGTTACTGCTGCTGCTTCTACTACTGCTGTTGCTGCTGCTGTTGCTTATGCTGCTGCTACTGCTACTACTGCTGTTGCTGCTGCTGCTGCTACTACTGCTGCTGCTACTGCTGTTGCTGCTGCTACTGCTGCTACTACTGCTGTTCCTGCTGCTGTTGCTGCTACTGCTGCTACTACTGATGTTGCTGCTACTGCTGCTGCTACTACTACTGCTGCTACTATTGCTGTTGCTGCTACTGATGTTGCTGTTACTGCTGCTGCTACTGCTGCTACTGCTACTACTGCTACTGTTGTTGCTGCTGTTGCTGCTACTGCTACTGCTGTTACTGCTACTGCTACTACCCAGCAAACACGGAACATTCTCGTAACATTCGCTTGTAACCAAACTAGAACCTCCTTTAATTTAGCCAAAAATA
>NW_014599100.1:0-509 GCF_000485595.1 Priapulus caudatus | reverse complement strand
GAGAGAGAGAGAGAGAAAGTCTCCCTCGCGATATCTCCCCCCCCCCACCTTCTCTCATTCTCCCATCTCGCAGTCTTCCCCTTCTTTCACCTCAGCTCCATATCGACTTTCGCTAGATTCCCTCCCTCTGAATTATCGACAAACTTTAGATCTAAATAGATTCGCGGTTGCGCCGGCAGCGGTGACTGATCAGCTGGCAGCGGCAGGCTAGATTGAAGGCGGATCATTAGACGGATGCAAGGCCAGCCTACAACGACCTGCCTGCTCATGAGTGCGCGATACGGAGCGAGAGGGGAAGTACAGGGGGACAGAAGGGCAGTGGGAGAAGAAGGAGAGAGGAGGAGAGAGAAAGGGCAGAGAGGGGGCAGAGAGAGCGTACGGGAAGGGTCAGAGGGACAGAGGGAGAAGGGGAAAGAGGGAGAGAAAGGGAGAGAGAGAGAGGAGAGAGAATATACAAGAGAGAAGGGGGAGAAGAGAAAGAATAAGAGAGAGAGAGAGAGAAGAGAGAG
>NW_014599099.1:0-509 GCF_000485595.1 Priapulus caudatus | reverse complement strand
TACTAACCATGAGCCCAGACATGTCTACTGGTCAATGGCTACTTGTTACCTTAACCGCCGGTGTTGGTGGCTCTATGCTATCGATTGGTTCTGCGGCAGGTGTTGCATTGATGGGACAAGCAGCAGGCAAATACACCTTTTTTGGTCACCTTAAATGGACACCAGTAATTGCTCTAGGTTATATCGCAAGCATCGCTACGCACATGTGGTTGAACGCTAGTCAGTTTTAAGCCCATCTATAAACACTAAAACAAGTAAGCCCGTGAATAATAATTCATCACGGGCTTACTTCATTTTAAAGCTAGATATCGTCGATAATCCTCTACTCGATCAACATCCCATAAAGTTTTCAATGTTTGATATGAAACTTTTGAGTTAAATAAAGCATCTATCGATTGCTGTAATACTGCTGCCGTACCCCAACTTATATTTTCAAATAAACATTGATGATTATATTTCATACCAACTAACACATAACCACCATCTTCAGCTGGCACAAAAACAACATC
>NW_014599098.1:0-509 GCF_000485595.1 Priapulus caudatus | reverse complement strand
AGTAATTAATAATTAGTTGATTTTTATTCCTTCGATACACACACACGCACGCACGCACGCACGCACGCACGCACGCACGCACGCACGCACACACACACACACACACACACACATATATACATATATAAATATAATTTTAGAGGAATAACCATATACACATGTGGATGTAATACACACAGAGACACACACAGGTAACTACGTAACTATACATCCGCTAGATGGCGACACTTACGGTCAGGTCGTACGTGCTCTGCTCGAGCCGATCGAAGGTCTTCACGCTGAATATCTGACCGGTGGTCTCGTTGATGCGGAACGCCTTCTGACCGCTGACGATCGGCGCTGGCGATATGCGGTACTTCACTCGCGAGCTCTTCGATGCATCCTTGTCCCTGGCAACAACCTGCGAGAGTGCAGAGATGGGTCGTGAAGTCGCGAGAGACAGGTGTGTGTGTGTGTGTGTGTGTGTGTGTGTGTGTGTGTGTGTGTGTGTGTGTGTGTGTGTGTGTGTG
>NW_014599097.1:0-509 GCF_000485595.1 Priapulus caudatus | reverse complement strand
CTCTCTATATATAATTATATATGCTTGCCGCCGGCTTGCGCCCGAGCTCTGACCCCCCGGCGAGCGAGCTGTCTCACGGCCGTGTAGAATCTGTAGATACACGGTGTGATACGAACTCACGCCGTCTCCGTACTAATGCTTCGTTGAGCTGCCTGGATTAACCGATAACCTTATGAGAACAAACACAGTGCAGGCAGCAGTGCAGGCAGCAGTGCGCGCGTCGAGCTCTCCTCCTCAGGCGCGAGATGAATCAGCGCGCTTAACCTGCGCACGTAAGCTGTTACAGGTTACCTCTACCAGGTAAACTACCGCGAAGCTAATAGATGCAGGAGTGGAATAGAGGATATAGACAGATCGATAGAGAAAGAAAGAGAGAAAAAGAGAGCGGGAGGGAGAGAGAGAGGGAGAGCGCCCGGGCGAGATACGGCGCGCGCGAAAAAGAGAGGGAAAGTGAAAGATGGGAATATATAGAAAGAGAGCGAGAGCGCAAGAGAGAGAGAGAGAGAGAG
>NW_014599096.1:0-509 GCF_000485595.1 Priapulus caudatus | reverse complement strand
ACATTACGCAGCACGATGTGCCGCCAGAACGCCTGTCGCGCTCGCCCATCCGTGCCGACCACCTGCACCCCGTCGCAATCGACATAGCGCGTGCGCCGCGCAAAAGCCGCCCCGCGCACCTGCACGCACAGATCGACCGCCACGACCGACGCCCACTGATCGCGCGCGAGCGCCGAAGCCTCGGCCGCCTGCGCCGCGCCCGCCGTCCAGTAGCGCAGCCGTAAACGCTCGACGCCCTCGACGAGCGGCTGCGCCGTGCCGACCTTGCCGGAGCCCTCGCAGTAAAGCTCGCTCTCGCCGGTCGACCCGCTCACTCTGGCGTGATAGCGGTTCACGATTTCCACGCCTGCCACGCCAACCGCCTGCCCAAGGCAGTCGGTAACCTGGCCGTTTGCGGCGGGCCACGTCGAGACGCTGTCGCCTTGATAGCGCACGGCTAACCCGTCGGAGCGGCTCGACAGCGGCTCGCAGCCAAGCGCCGCGTCGGTGCCGGTCGGGCGCCCCGCAGC
>NW_014599095.1:0-509 GCF_000485595.1 Priapulus caudatus | reverse complement strand
GCCGCCGATGCCAAATAGACCTGCAAAAAAGCCGACAATGGCGCCTAAGCCTAAGTAAGTTATAATCCACTCCACTTCCATTCTGCATATCTCGCTGTTGTAAATAGATAAGGTAAAAAATGAATAGTTTAGTTGATAAAGCCCTCGCTAAGATAGTCATTAGTTTAATACTATGGATGGGGATACTGGATGGGGCGGTGTCCGCGCCAGTATCGCAGGTAGCAAATCTCACTTTTAGCAACAATGCATCAGCGTTGATTTTTACTGACTCAGCAGCTACAAAGATTATTTCAATGGACGTGCGAACAGGGAAAGTACTGCGACAAGTGCCGATCAAATTACCCAAAAACGCGACATTAATAGACGCGACTCCAGATGGCCTTAAATTATTATTTATTGATCCTAAAGGTATCTCGGTAATACATAATGGCATGGCTAATGTTTTGCGTACCTTGCCTCATCCGGAAGGCGGCTATCAGGCGGTTAAACAATCTGATTTGATGGCGCAA
>NW_014599094.1:0-509 GCF_000485595.1 Priapulus caudatus | reverse complement strand
ATAAATATATAATATATATATATATAATATATAAATATATAACATATAAATATATAATATATAATATAATATATAAATATATAATATAATAATATATAAATATATAATATATTATAATAAAATATAATATACAGACTAATCGTATTTTCCGGAATGGGATGCTGCGTGACGTAACTAACCTCATCCACATCACCGACCCCTCCTCCCTCCCTTATCCACATCACCGACCCCCTCCCTCCCTCCCTTCCTCCCCTTTACTCGCTTCCGCCACTGTCGGTGTCAAATCGCCCCACGAGACCGCCGCGTAAAAGCAGGACCCGCGTTTGTCGCAGAGACTCGCCGATAGATGGCGCGAGTAATCGCATTATGTAATCGTAGATGGCTCTTCGATGGCACGCACGCATCAAAGTGCGTGCCTGTGCCTGTGTGTGTGTGTGTGTGTGTGTGTGTGTGTGTGTGTGTGTGCAGGGGTGTATCCAGGATTTTTTCTGGGTGGGTCGTGATCATAA
>NW_014599093.1:0-509 GCF_000485595.1 Priapulus caudatus | reverse complement strand
TCTTATTTAAGATCGTTAAAAGCCTTATAAAGCCCGGTAAAACAGTGACGGAAATCCCTCATGAGCATCGAACGAAACGACGTATTAAGCGCTGCCCACCTTGCCCGTCTGGCTATAGATGACAGCGATATTGAAGACTTTACACAGGATCTAACCAATATTATTTCATTGGCTGATCAAATGCAGACGGTTGACACCGACGGTATTGAACCGATGGCACACCCGATGGACGCCACCCAACGCCTTCGTGCCGATGTGGTAACCGAAACCAATCAGCGTGAACACTTCCAGAAAAACGCTCCGGCCACCGAAGACGGTTTGTATTTGGTGCCACGCGTTATTGATTAACACGCGACTATAAAAGCGTTACCGACAAAAACATTCAGATTTATTGGCAGGACACTCCATCCCATGCATAACAAAACCATTGCCGAATTAAGCCAGGGCCTGGCCAGCGGTGAATTTTCCAGTGTTGAGCTGACGCAAACACATCTGGACCGCATTAAGCG
>NW_014599092.1:0-509 GCF_000485595.1 Priapulus caudatus | reverse complement strand
TAATCAAAGGCAACCGTAACCAGGCTATCGAACACCGGATCTTTGCCCCTGTAAATGCCATAGAATGTTTCGACACCTATAATAGCCACAATAATTTCGGTGGGCACGCCAGTTTCAGTTGACACTTGAGCCAATATTTTCTGATGCTTTCGCCAGAACTTAACACCCTCATCAATGCGCTTATCCTTAATGAATATTCGGCGATACTGATGCCACTGCAAGGATTTTTCTGCGGGCTTATTAAGGCGTTCAAATAGATGTGACTGTTTTTTTACCTGAGAGAATAGAGCAACCAGTTCGGCTTCGGAATAATCGCTTTTCTCAATCATTCGCGTGACGAAAGCATCGACGTCATCGCGATTTTTATAATCGCCCTCGGTAATTTTCGCAGCCAATACTACCGAGGGTATTAGCATTAATAAAATAAGTAATAAATGTTTCATGAGTTAGTCCAGAATCGTTTAGCCGCACGAATTGACATTATCAATCCAAATCCCATCATCAGGGTC
>NW_014599091.1:0-509 GCF_000485595.1 Priapulus caudatus | reverse complement strand
GTGAGAACATATAACGTACATGTGCGCGTGAGAACATATAACGTACATGTGAGAACATATAACGTACATGTGAGAACATATAACGTACATGAACATATATACGTACATGTGCGCGTGAGAACATATAACGTACATGTGGGCGTGAGGACATATAACGTACATGTGGGCGTGAGGACATATAACGTACATGTGTGCGTGAGAACATATAACGTACATGTGGGCGTGAGGACATATAACGTACATGTGCGCTACGTTATATGTTCTCACGCGCACATGTACGTTATATGTTCTCACCATGTGCGCGTGAGAACATATAACGTACGGCCAAGGCGGATGTACGGTGAGAACATATAACGTACATGTGTGCGTGAGAACATATAACGTACATGTGTGTGCGTGAGAACATATAACGTACATGTGCGCGTGAGAACATATAACGTACATGTGTGCGTGAGAACATATAACGTACATGTGTGCGCGTGAGAACATATAACGTACATGTGCGCGTG
>NW_014599090.1:0-509 GCF_000485595.1 Priapulus caudatus | reverse complement strand
TGCCGCTGCCGCTGCCGCTGCCGCTACCGCTACTACTACTACTACTACTACTACTACTACTACTACTACTACTACTACTACTACTACTACTACTACTATACTACTAATACTACTACTACTACTACTACTACATCACCCTCACCCACCGTGGTCTGTGCTTGTACAGGTCTGTGTGGATGGAGAGGGAAAGAGAGATTAGAACACATGTAACCCTCCTCCTCCTCCACCTCCTCCTCAGCCTTATCATCATCATCAACCACTTCCTCTTCCTCCCCCATCTCTTCTTCCTCCTTGTCCTTCTCCTCCTCCTCTTCATCAACAAATTCCTCTTCCTCCCTCATTTCTTCTTTCTCCATCTATCCACCTCCTCCTCTTCCTCCCCCGTCTCTTCTTCCTCCTCCATCTATCCTCCTCCTACTCCTCCCCCACCCCCTTCTCCTCCTCTTCCTCCCCCATCTATCTTCCTCCTACTCCCGCCCTTCTCCTCCTCCTCCTTGTTTTCTCCTCCC
>NW_014599089.1:0-509 GCF_000485595.1 Priapulus caudatus | reverse complement strand
GAGAGAGAGAGAGAGGCGCTCGTGCACTAACTACAGCCTTGGCCCTAGTTTATTATTTCTTTTATCACATTATTTATTTTCATTCTTCTCTTCCTGTTTTGTCTACGTGCAATGAAGATGTTCCTAGTACGCCGCAAATTCGCTGCAACTCGGCAGCTATAGTCGCGCATGCATTGCCAGACAGACACCTCGCACTCTCAGATGTCTCCTGACTTCATTAGCGCTCATTGCACTGTAGATTCACCACCGGAAAGATGGACGGAAGTGCGTCCAAGTTAAAGGCGCCTGGCAGACAGTTGCTACGGCGGTCATTCGATAGCGAAGAGTAAACGTTCGTGATTCCTTTACGTAATCCCTTATCAGTTGTCCCTAAAAATACAATGCTGTTCATTGGAACGTCCGATGAACCATAACTATGACTGGCGGCATGCCAATTTGAATATTAGTGTGTGTGTGTGTGTGTGTGTGTGTGTGTGTGTGTGTGTGTGTGTGCGTGTCGTGTCGTGTGT
>NW_014599088.1:0-509 GCF_000485595.1 Priapulus caudatus | reverse complement strand
CCCCTCTCTCGCGCGCTTTCTCTCTCTCTCATTCGGGTTTTTCAGTGTGTACAAATAGGTACTGTGATTACAATACATAATTTACATAATGTATAACAATTACATAATAATTGTGTACAAATAGGTAAAGCAGCGACTGTGGCGGCACACAACATTATAGCTAATATTACCGCACAATTAATAGCTGCAATAATTCTCTCTTTGTATACGTTACCCATCTCCAAACAGCCCGTGCGAGGGAATCTCAATAGACGAGAGGTGCCGACTGAATTCCTCTAGGCCGGAGAATTCCGGGAGGCATTATGAAAACAGCAAGCGCACACGTGCTGAATTCACGGGGCGATTTATTGCTTTATAATGACGCAGGTGTAATGATTGTAGGTGCCGAGTTGCAGGAACAGTAGTGGTGGTAGAAGTAGTAGTAACAGCAGCAGCAACAGTAGCAACAGCAGCAGCGGCAACATCAGCAGCAGCAACATCAGCAGCAGCAGTGATAGGAGTAGCAGCAC
>NW_014599087.1:0-509 GCF_000485595.1 Priapulus caudatus | reverse complement strand
AATTATATATATTTATATATATATAATTATATATATATATATATATATCGTTTTTATAATCCCGTATGTAGAAATCCCGTTTTGCAGTCGACCACGCAAGTACAAAGAAGGAGAACTCGCCAAAAATGTGCATAAGCAATGTGTTAATTGTCATCAGATAAAAATCGTTTTCAACGAAAGACATAATTATGATAATGTGAACTATATTAACACCATATGTACGTACAACATTTAGGCGCTTGTTATTCCATGTTAGCCCTTTTTCATTTTACGTCTATAGATTTGTAAAACACATGTCGACCAAATAAAGATACGGCGAGATGGAACCTAGAATTACACGATCATGTGTCACTATGCCGGATTTCCCGAAAATCGCAAGATGATGCGACTCATTAAAATAATTCTCTATTTATTGCGCACCTAGATTTAATCGTTATACATTCAAGCTATTTTTGCCTTCCCTTTGCTCACGCTGTCAAGACAAACTTGTAATCGAGCAATAACCAACC
>NW_014599086.1:0-509 GCF_000485595.1 Priapulus caudatus | reverse complement strand
TAGTCGTTAGCCATTTAAGGCGACGCACTGATTTCTATGGTTGCGGAAATCCGCGACCGCACGCTAAACACAGCCTCGTGCCGCTATGGTACGCGCCGGGCAGCCACAGTCAGGCGGTGCCCCGACTATAACCCTGTGCCATGTGTTATGAATGCCATTTGACATTATCAGGACCAACCTAATGGCCAACACGATGGACGCCCGCCGCCACCATACGTCGCCTGTGGGTGCGCCGTGTGCGCCGCGAGCGCCTGCACGTGCATAGCCTGCAATGAGGCCGCCCGTGCCTGCGCCGCCTGCGCGGAGGCTGCCCGCGCCTACGCCTGCGCGGGGGCTGCCTGCAACTGCATCGCATGTTCGGTCGGTGCGGCCTATGCGCGGGCCTGTTACGACAACGCCATCTGCCCCTGCGCCGCCTGCATCGCAAAGCGGGGCCGACAGCTACACACGGTCCCGCCGCCGCACGCCCGGTTCATCGGCACGGCCGAGCCGCGCCAGCCCTACACCGA
>NW_014599085.1:0-509 GCF_000485595.1 Priapulus caudatus | reverse complement strand
AGCAAATCATCGTGATTGATTAACGTATCTATTAAGCTTTCTGACGTCGGTTTCCTTTAGGCATTACACAAAAATATTCCCCCTTTCCATCATCAAAGAAAGGGGGAGGGTTTTTATTTTTAATTATGCTGTCTGACAATTTCTAAGGAAAGAATAGTCATACAGGCATAGACATATAAAGCTTTTATTAGTTCCTCAGATATTTTCACTTTCCTTTGAGTTTTCTTTAATAAAGGTTTCCAAGGAGTTTGTGGAAACGAGTCCAGGCTGAGCAGCGACTAGTTTTCCTTCGGGATCAAATAAAACAAAAGTTGGTGTGCCAATTAAAGGTTCACCGACGGTCTCTGTCATCCAAGCATTGACTTCGATTGGGTTAGAAACAACGTTCTGAAATTTGATGTTATAGCTTTGATAAAGGATTTTGCATCAGCTATACCGTCTTGCCCGTCTAGGGTGATACCTAGAATTCGCGCATTTTTCAATTTCCCATCAAACTTCACCATCGATGG
>NW_014599084.1:0-509 GCF_000485595.1 Priapulus caudatus | reverse complement strand
GCTACGTAACCTCGCTCACTACCAAGCCTGTAGGTGTAAGTCTTACACTTGTTACGTAACCTGCTCACTACCAAGCCTGTAGGTGTAAGTCTTACACGCTGTTACGTAACCTGCTCACTACCAAGCCTGTAGGTGTAAGTCTTACACGCTGTTACGTAACCTGCTCACTACCAAGCCTGTAGGTGTAAGTCTTACACGCTGTTACGTAACCTGCTCACTACCAAGCCTGTAGGTGTAAGTCTTACACGCTGTTACGTAACCTGCTCACTACCAAGCCTGTAGGTGTAAGTCTTACACCTGTTAACGTAACCTGCTCACTACCAAGCCTGTAGGTGTAAGTCTTACACACTGCTACGTAACCTGCTCACTACCAAGCCTGTAGGTGTCTGCTGTACCGTACATCCGCCTGTAGGTGTAAGTCTTACACGCTGCTACGTAACCTGCTCACTACCAAGCCTGTAGGTGTAAGTCTTACACGCTGTTACGTAACCTGCTCACTACCAAGCCTG
>NW_014599083.1:0-509 GCF_000485595.1 Priapulus caudatus | reverse complement strand
TATGAAAACGACACAGATAACGTAATGCCTGAATATCGAGTTGGACATGGTTATGATGTGCACGAATTTGGTGAAGGTGATTCTATTATTTTAGGTGGTATCACTATTCCTTATCATCATAGCTTTATCGCACACTCTGATGGTGATGTATTAATTCATGCCTTGTGTGATGCATTGCTTGGCAGTGTTTCCGCTGGCGATATTGGACAGCACTTTCCTGATACTGATGAACAATATAAAAATATTAGTAGCAGTATTTTATTAAAAGAAACCAATAAATTTTTGTTACAAGATAACTACTCTATAGTTAATGTTGATGTGAGCATTATTGCGCAAGCACCTAAAATGTCTCCATATATTCAAGCAATGCGCACGCATGTTGCTGATGTACTAAATATCTCGATTTCACAAATAAACATTAAAGCGACCACAACAGAAAAGTTAGGCTTTATAGGAAGGGAAGAAGGAATTGCTGTTCACTGTGTTGTAATGGTTTGCAGAAAGTCGAC
>NW_014599082.1:0-509 GCF_000485595.1 Priapulus caudatus | reverse complement strand
AAAGCCTCTAAGAGAAAAGTCCTCTAGACAATAACTCCGGATAATCCCGCCCCAAGCCGCGGAGAATCCCGCCCCCAGCCACGGACAATCCCGTCCCCAGCCGCGGACAATCCCGCTCCATTCACGGACAATCACGCCCCCAGCCGCGGACAATCCGGCTCCCAGCCGCGGTGGCTGGGGGCGGGATTGTCCGCGGCTGGGGCGGGATTGACGGACAATCCCGCCTCCAGCCGCGGACAATCCCGCCCTCAGTCACGAACAATCCCGCCCCCAGCCACGGACGATCCCGCCCCAAGCCACGCACAATCCCGCCCCAGCCGCGGACAATCCCACCCTAGCCGCGAACAATCCCGCCCCCAGCCACGGACAATTCCGCCCCAGCCGTGGACAATGCCGCCCCCAGTTAATCTTATGAGATAAGTTTATTGAAATTGTGATGGAAAGATTTTCTATAAAGTATGAAATTCAAACTTTTTTCCATCAATATTTTGATTGAGTAAGTCAATGGG
>NW_014599081.1:0-510 GCF_000485595.1 Priapulus caudatus | reverse complement strand
CATCTTCGTCATTATTGCAGGCGCCCCTACATCCTCGTCATTGGCGCAGGCGCCCCCTACATCCTCGTCATTGGCGCAGGCGCCCCCTACATCTTCGTCATTATCGCAGGCGCCCCCTACATCCTCGTCATTGTCGCAGGCGCCCCCTACATCCTCTTCATTGTCGCAGGCGCCCCCTACATCCTCTTCATTATTGCAGGCGGCCCCTACATCCTCTTCATTGTCGCAGGCGCCCTTATGTCCCTGTATCCACTGAAAGCACCACCCCCAACACCATTGCAGATGCACCCTACGTTCCTGACACCGTTGCCGGCGCCACCTACACTGTCCGCTGTCCCCTACGGGTACCGTTGCCGGCGCCACCTACACTGTTCCGCCGCCCCCTACGTCCCAAGTACTGTCGCCGGCGCCACCTACACTGTCCGCCACCCCCTACGTCCCGGGTACCGGCGCCACCTACACTGTCTGCTGTCCCCTACGTCCCGGGTACCGTCGCCGGCGCCACCTACA
>NW_014599080.1:0-510 GCF_000485595.1 Priapulus caudatus | reverse complement strand
CGACCATGCCACCACCGGTCATCACACCGTGCACCACTGCTTGATACTCACGCTCTACATCGTGGCGTTGTATTTGATCGACAAGGTATTTATGTGAACTTAAATTACGCGCCACCACCATTAAACCAGTGGTATCTTTATCTAAACGATGAACAATACCTGCACGCGGAATGGCGGCTAATGATGCATCAAAATGTAATAGGCCATTTTGCAATGTCCCAGAATAATGCCCAGCCGCAGGGTGAACCACCAAACCAGCAGGTTTATTAACTACAATAATCGCTTCATCTTGGTGGATAATATCCAGAGGAATATCTTCTGCTTCACATATCTGCTCAGATTCTATGTTTTGTATCGTCAACTGCAGCTCTTCATCACCCGCCATTTTCTTTTTCGGTTTTGCAGACTCGCCGTTGATGAGCACTTGCCCCTGATCTATCCATATTTTTAATCGACTGCGCGAATATTCAGGAAACAGCTCCGCCAAAACCACATCAAGGCGCTTTCCGG
>NW_014599079.1:0-510 GCF_000485595.1 Priapulus caudatus | reverse complement strand
GCTCCTCCCTCGCTCCTCCCTCCCCCTCCCTCGCCCCTCCCTTCCCCTCCCTACCCCTCCCTACCCCTCCACTCCCTCTCCCTTCCCCTCCCTACCCCTCCCTTCCCCTCCCTACCCCTCCCTGCCCCTCCCTGCTCCATCCTTCCCCTCCCTGCCCCTCCCTCCCCCTGTCACAACGGCAGAGAACCCTTGAGGTTTCACGAGAGATGTCTAAGAGATATATATCTAAGTAGATAGATCTCTAAGAAAGATCTCTAAGAAAGATATTCAAGTTATTAATAGACACCCGTTGCTTCTCTACCCATCACCACACCTTCACCATTTCGGGACAGGCAGTGCCACCTAGGGGCTTTTCATTCCAGCCGCACGCTCGCACCTCCGGGAGACTCGAACCCTGCACCTGCACGTACCTTTTCTCCATTCTCCCTCTCTATCACCCAACGGGCCGCTACCCAGTGTTTCTCTTTCTCTTGCCAACTCTTTCTCGCTCGCGCTCTCTCTCTCTCTCTC
>NW_014599078.1:0-510 GCF_000485595.1 Priapulus caudatus | reverse complement strand
TCTCTCTCTCTCTCTCTCTCGTCGCGCGTCGTCGTCTCTCTCTCTCGTGTGTGTGTGTGTGTGTGTGTGTGTGTGTGTGTGTGTGTGTGTGTGTGTGTGTGGTGTGTGTGTGTGTGTGTGCGTGCGTGCGTGCGTATGTATGTAAGCGTGCGTGCCTGCATGCGCGAGTTCGTTCGTGCGTGCGTGCGTGCGTGCGTGCGTGCGTGTGCGTGCGTGCGTGCGCCACTCTCCATCCACGAGATGTAGAGAAGCCTTTAACCCGACCAGCCTACCCGAGGAAGAGCGGGTGCCGCCGTATTGTGACAGTGTGCGTTTCTGTTTTGTCTGCCGGTGACCGGTCGCGCGCGATCGGACATGCAGCTGGCGGGCCACCCCCGAACAGCCACCACACCTGAAACTTGCTGCTACATATCCCTCACACTTGCTACGGTCATACCACAGCGATGGTGGCGAAATTACTGCGAACGACAAATATTATATATATATATATATATATATATATATATATAT
>NW_014599077.1:0-510 GCF_000485595.1 Priapulus caudatus | reverse complement strand
GCCGACAATTACACGCAGACACTCGACTTAGCAATTAATGAAATGCTAGAAAATCCAGAGATGGAAATCAGTATTGAGCATATTCGAAAAGGTTATAGGCTATACCATTTTAAACATCACTTTGTTGTTTATCACTTAACATCAACCGTTATTGATATCGTCCGTGTGCTCGGTGAAAGCATGAATATTAAACGCCATTTATAAAATAACCTCCATCTAACTCAGCTTCCGAATGTCTCCTGTGAACGAAATCACTCACTTTTAGTGATTTACTCCAATGTCTCTTATGTGGTGAACTGGTGCATTGGATCAGAAATTTTGAATGTCTTCTTAAAAAAGCACGCATGTCTTCGATTGCATTACAGAACCTGACTCCAGATAAATCAATGCAGACAGCACTTCTTATATTTTTTACCGCTGCCACATGGACATGGATCATTGCGACCGACTTTTGGCATATCAAGCACAACAGGTTGGGCAGGTTTTTCTCGTTGTTCATAAAAATACAGG
>NW_014599076.1:0-510 GCF_000485595.1 Priapulus caudatus | reverse complement strand
ACACACACACACACACACACACACACAACACACACACACACACACACACACACACACACACACACACACACACACACACACACACACACACACACACACACACACGCATTTGTCGACGTCATTTCCCCATTTGTCAGCTTCATTTCCAGGGGGTGAAAGTCCTCTCCCTCCACCACCCTTCCCCACCCTCCCCCACCCTCCCCCACCCTCCCCCACCCTCCCCCACCCTCCCCTCTCATGCACGCATATGTATTACGTTGGTCGCATCCCATGCTCGTGCATCATGATCGTACATTATTACCGATCCTGATTGGACGTTAGGACGTTTATGAGTCATGGATGAGAGAGCGAGTGCAGGCACGTCATCAATGCAAACTCTATACCTCCTCACCCTCAACCGTTACTTCGGTTTGATAGCATTCCGTGAAGTCTTCATATGAAATGAGAGCCGCAGCGTACATGTGCGGCAGTGAGGGAGGGGTCAGGTTGTCACATCTTCTATATATATAT
>NW_014599075.1:0-510 GCF_000485595.1 Priapulus caudatus | reverse complement strand
AGAGAGAGAGAGAGAGAGAGAGAGAGCACGCGAAAGAGAATATGATATATGAATACGAATATATGCGTTAAATGGAAAGAATCGCGACCATCTTCTTCAGTGTGATCTTGTAGTATGTTGTAGTGTATAGATGATATTATAGTGTATGTAGTAGATTTTTGCCTGAAATACGACCTTTCCTAAATGCTACCCCATAAAAGTAATGATTATAGCAGAATGCATGCAGGAAACTGCACCGTGGCGCCCCCTCTATTTGAAAGCGGCAAAGTCTCTACCACTCTCGTCCATATAAGTGGAGGGGAACGAATAGTAATAGAAAATGTCGTATGCCATAAGGGGAACCAACGTATCAACTCTGGAACAAATACAGCTTGCAGGGGCGGATCCAGAGCGGGGTCGAGGGGGTCCGGACCCCCCCTTTTTACCACACAAAAAGCATACACACACACGCACGCACGCACGCACGCACGCACGCACGCACGCACGCACGCACGCACGCACGCACGCACG
>NW_014599074.1:0-510 GCF_000485595.1 Priapulus caudatus | reverse complement strand
GTGTAGTTTTTCGGGCGGCTGGCGTATGCGTTTGAATTTGGCCAGTGCTTTAATGCATCGCGCTGATTTGCTGTTATTGGATGAGCCGACGAACCATTTAGATTTGGAAGCAATTATTTGGCTAGAACAATATCTTGTTAATTATCCAGGTAGTTTGATTTTAGTTTCGCATGATCGTGAATTTCTTAATGCTTGTGCGACGCGCATTGCTTATATTCATCATTTAACAATTGATTGTTACACGGGTAATTATGACGTGTTTGAACGCACACGTGCTGAACGTGCTTTGCAACAGGAGAGTGCTATTCAGCAGCAACAGAAAAAATTGCTCATATGGAAGATTTTGTACGGCGCTTTCGTGCCAAAGCGACCAAAGCAAAGCAGGCGCAAAGTCGACTTAAAGCGTTAGAGCGGATTACAAGAATTGCTCCCGTACAAGTTGAAGATGGTCACTTTCAGTTGCAAATTGATGCGCCAGATCGCAGCCCGGATGTGTTACTTCGGGTTAAG
>NW_014599073.1:0-510 GCF_000485595.1 Priapulus caudatus | reverse complement strand
TAGCAGCCGTAACAGTAGTAGCAGCCGTAACAGTAGTAGCAGTAGTCGCAGTAGCAGCCGTAACAGTAGTAGCAGTAGTCGCAGTACCAGCAGTAGCAGCCGTAACAGTAGTAGCAGTAGTCGCAGTAGCAGCCGTAACAGTAGTAGCAGTAGTCGCAGTAGCAGCCGTAACAGTAGTAGCGGTAGTCGCAGTAGCAGCAGTAGCAGCCGTAACAGTAGTAGCAGTAGTCGCCGTAGCAGCAGTAGCAGCCGTAACAGTAGTAGTAGTAGTCGCAGTAGCAGCCGTAACAGTAGTAGCAGTAGTCGCAGTAACAGCAGTAGCAGCCGTAACAGTAGTAGCAGCAGCAGCAGTAGTAGCAGCAGTAGCAGCCGTAACAGTAGTAGCAGCAGCCGTAACAGTAGTAGCAGCAGTAACAGTAGTAGCAGCAGTAGCAGCCGTAACAGTAGTAGCAGCAACCGTAACAGCAGCAGCCGTAACAGTAGTAGCAGCAGCCGTAACAGTAGTAGCAG
>NW_014599072.1:0-510 GCF_000485595.1 Priapulus caudatus | reverse complement strand
TGCGTGCGTGCGTGTGTGTGTGCGTGTGTGTGTGCGTGCGTGCGTGCGTGTGTGTGCGCGTGTGTGTATGCGTGCGTGCGTGCGAGTGTGTGTGTGTGTGTGCGCGTGTGTGTGCGCGCGTGAGTGTGTATTTGTGCGTGGACCCACCTTGTCCTCTACCCCCATATTCCGCTCATCCCACTACAGCCCACTACTTCTCTCCCACCCACTAAGTCTGACCCTGTCACCCCTGATCCCACCAAGGCTCTCTGTCACCCCGTGTGTGTGTGTGTATGCGGCCCGCACAGCCGGCCTGCTGCCCCCTCTTATGTTTGCTGACGGTGTTTTGAGTGAAAATACTCGTCAGATTGGCTCAGCAAATAATTTATCGTCCATGCAAATAGCAGACAGCTAATCCCCAGCGCTACATGCAAATGTAGCAGGAGCTGGTAAAGGCTGCGAGAGAGCGAGAGGGGAGAGAGAGAGAGGAGGGAGGGAGAGAGAGCAGAGAGGAGGGAGAGAAGAAGAGAG
>NW_014599071.1:0-510 GCF_000485595.1 Priapulus caudatus | reverse complement strand
CTCTCTCTCTCTCTCTCTCTCTCTCTCTCTCTCTCTCTCTCTCTCTCTCTCTCTCTCTCTCTCTCTCTCTCTCTCTCTCTCTCTCTCTCTCTCTCTTAGAGCTGATTTCTGAAAGGAAGCAGTGTGTCAATAAATGTTGTAAACTACCGAGCGTTATTATCAAAACCGGTCAACCTATAAAAACCATTATCAGAACAATTCTTCGGCCAACGTATTATTGTCGTCAAATCGCATATTGGATAGTTATTGTGTATCTAAAACAAACTGATTTGATATTTCGTTGTCGACGGCTATAACTTAAGAAAAAGTTATGAAGTTATTGATTTCATGAAAACCCACGTCTATGAAGTTTGCGTGTTCCCTGTGTTACAGCTGTTGTAAGCGGTTGTTTCCCGTTAGTCGAATGTTAATATGTTAATATAGTGGATATTATATTAGGCCCTAACATTAACGCACGCGCGTACACACAAACACACACACACACACACACACACACACACACACACACGC
>NW_014599070.1:0-510 GCF_000485595.1 Priapulus caudatus | reverse complement strand
GAATCAATTACGATAATTGAAGCATAACTACCTTCAATCTCTTCGTTGAACCAAAGTTGTATGTGTTTTGGTGGCACTGACAATGAGGCACGTCTAGGCGGCTCAGATTTAGTCAGTGTCGCATGTGCATATACTTGACTGGTGTGAATTAATCCTGCAAGTAATACAATAAACGATATTAGTAAAACTAGTTGCTTAGTTTTACTAATACATATGGTTTTTGTTTTCATATTCACTCCGCTTTATGTTTTACCTATCAATAAACAACTGTCTAATTGACCCATAAATACTGGCTGGGTTCACAATTAAACAATGTGTTTATTGATTTTCAGCGACTTCCTTAAGAATCGGCGGAATCTTTAGGTTTTTTTCGACTACGCATAAAGAAGAATGCACCAAGCCCAACGATTACGATTCCTACTGGCAGGATGGTATTAATGAAGCTAACAGGACGACCTTCGCCTACTGAGAATGGGAAGACTGATACATGTTCCTGACCTTCATGTGCTA
>NW_014599069.1:0-510 GCF_000485595.1 Priapulus caudatus | reverse complement strand
CTGATTACCGTTAACCACTTCTTTGATAATCGAGATTTGGGATTCGATCATCTGCCGTTGCTGACCGAGACCGATCATCGCCAGCGTATCTGAAATGATGTGTAATTCTTTGGGCAGCTCTTTAAGCTGATCCGTGTCGCCAAGATCGCCGTTAACATAAACTTCAAGCTTTGATTTAACTGCCTCGATATCAGCTTTCATGGCTTCGCTGACTGTTTTCAGCAGGGCTTGATTGGGACCTGCGATATTATCGAACACTCGACTGCGAACGGCTTCACTGGGAAGAAACTGTTCGAGCCGATAGGCAATTTTAATGGCCCGTGATTTCGGCCCATTACATTCGGGTTGGGCGATATAAAAAAGAAAGTTTTTAATCAGGTCTATTGGTTGACGCTTGAGCAAACCCTGTTCACCAATGAGCAGAATTACACGAAATAAAGCATCAACTTTTCCAAGCAAATTTTTAATCGATGCGCCTAGTTCGAGGTGTTGGCGTGAAACTGATTCGAC
>NW_014599068.1:0-510 GCF_000485595.1 Priapulus caudatus | reverse complement strand
TATGAGTAAAGTTACAGGTGAGTGTGAGTAAATTAAGTTACAGGTAAATATGAGTAAAGTCACTGGTGAGTGTGAGTAAAGTCACGGGTGAGTATGAGTAAAGTCACAGGTGAGTGTGAGTAAAGTCACTGGTGAGTGTGAGTAAAGTCACGGGTGAGTGTGAGTAAAGTCACGGGTGAGTGCGAGTAAATTCACAAGTGAGTGTGAGTAAAGTCATAGGTAAATATGAGAAAAGTTACAGGAGAGTGTGAGTAAATTAAGTTACAGGTAAATATGAGTAAAGTTACAGGTGAATGTGAGTAAATTAAGTTACAGGTTAATATGAGTAAAGTTACAGGTAAATATGAGTAAAGTTACAGGTGAGTGTGAGTAAAGTTACAAGTAAATATGAGTAAAGTTACAGGTGAGTGTGAGTAAATTAAGTTACAAGTAAATATGAGTAAAGTTACAGGTGAGTGTGAGTAAAGCTACAGGTGAGTGTGAGTAAAGTTACAGGTAGATATGAGTGCT
>NW_014599067.1:0-510 GCF_000485595.1 Priapulus caudatus | reverse complement strand
CCCCCCGCCGGATGGTGATGGTGAGATAGATTTAAATAGAATGGGAAGGTTGCCTTGCCCTGACGTCACCCCGGCAGTTAATACAGAAGGTGGCCAGGATTTAAGTTGTGGAGCGACTGGAGTTAACGCCTATGGTTATTTGCCTTTTAAGACATTAGGTAAAGGTAAAATAACAGACTCAGCAGGCGAGTGCTTTTGGTATATCGTTTCGGGTGACTACAAAAATGCGCCCCGATCTAAACTCTTGAACTGGGATTCAGTGGGTTATTTAAACCTTACTGACGTAAATGGAAACCTCAAACATGGTTCATCAGAGCAGGATTTCCCAATAGCATTTATTATCAGTCCAGGTGTGCAAATCGATCAGAACCGAGTGTCTCATGAGGCATTGCCAGCATGCAAAGCGAACTTTAATAGAGCGAACTATCTCGAAGGTGGGCCAAACATTGATTACGCGTTAGAATGGCCATTAACGACGGCGGATACTTTGTGGAAAATACTAACTACTCA
>NW_014599066.1:0-510 GCF_000485595.1 Priapulus caudatus | reverse complement strand
ATCAGCGAAAGACGTAGTAAGACTCACTGGTGAATAGCTAGTATCAACAGCGACACTTTGGCTAGTAACGCTCAATGCTGCGATACCAACAAATAGCCCTCGATAATAGCTTGCCCGATTTTTGTTTTAAATACTTCATGTGTTTAACCCTCCAGTTGAACCTATTTTTTGTATGATTTTCAGTGCATAAGATACGACCTATAACAATTAGGTCTGCCCAGAAATATAGGCTTGTTAACATAAGATTGATATTAGTATTTCTTTATCATCGCTATAGCTTTTTTCAAAATTAGAAAACATCAATATACAAAAGCTATCACTAATAGCTATAAAATAAGGATTAGCTATCACGATACAATCTGTATTACACTTAAGGCACCTCTATTAATTAAACTAATTACTTGTGCCCTACGGGGTTTTACTACCTGAGGTATGCATCTGCTGCGTCGCCTACAAGGATGTAGGTGAGGGGCGTGAGCAGGAGCGGAAGCTTTGCAAGCCTTGCAGCAC
>NW_014599065.1:0-510 GCF_000485595.1 Priapulus caudatus | reverse complement strand
CGACACACACACACACAACAACACACACACACACACACACACACACACACACACACACACACACACACACACACACACACACACACACACACACACACACACACACACACACACACACACACACAGCAGCAGCAGCAGCAGCAGCAGCCTCCTTGTGCCCTAACAACGAACACTTGACATGACTAAGTGGCGTTAGATGACGTTGTCATGGCGAGATTAGTGTAAGACTTATGTGTGTAAACCTGTTGTTGCTGCTGCTGCTGATGCTGTTGCTGATGCTACTAATGCTGCTGCTGCTGCTGCTGCTGGTGGTGCTGCGGGCGGTGGTGCTGATGCTGCAGGTGGTACTGCTACTACTACTACTGCTGCTGCTGCTGCTGCTGCTGCTGATGCTGTTGCTGATGCTACTAATGCTGCTTGTGCTGCTGATGCTGCTGCTGCTGCGGGCGGTGGTGCTGATGCTGCAGGTGGTACTGCTACTACTACTGCTGCTGCTGCTGCTGCTGCTGG
>NW_014599064.1:0-510 GCF_000485595.1 Priapulus caudatus | reverse complement strand
CGCCATGCCGTAATAGAGTTGGAACGGGCAGAAAACCCGGCGTTACCCATCGTTCAGCGCTACCGGGACAGCCTGCGCGAGCAAGTGCGCGACTATGTTGAGCGGGAATACCTCCTGCATGCCGAAAGGCAAAACCCAGCAGTTTATGGATGAAATCCTGAGTAAGACCCGGCTGAACAACATCGAACACCTGTACATGCACAAGGTTCACACGCTGATCCGTAAAATGGCCAAAAAACTGGCCACCCGCCATTCACGCAAGCGCAAAAACCTCAAGCGCGGGCAGTTAAACATGGCCAAGACCATCCGCAAGGGCATTCCCAACGATGGCGTGATGTTCAACACCTACTGGCGGCAAGTGCGCAAAGACAAGCCTCAAATCCTGGCGGTATGTGATGTCAGCGGCTCTGTGGCGGCCTACGCCAAATTCCTGCTGCTATTTTTGTATAGCTTGCAGGATGTATTACCTAAAGTTAGAAGTTTCGCTTTTTCGAGTCATTTAGGCGAAGT
>NW_014599063.1:0-510 GCF_000485595.1 Priapulus caudatus | reverse complement strand
GCCTGACAGGTAAGACAACTATGTCACACCTGACAGGTAAGACAACTATGACACACCTGACAGGTAAGACAACTATGACACACCTGACAGGTAAGACAACTATGACACACCTGACAGGTAAGACAACTATGACACACCTGACAGGTAAGACAACTATGACACACCTGACAGGTAAGACAACTATGACACACCTGACAGGTAAGACAACTATGGCACACCTGACAGGTAAGATAGAGATGACGTCCTCCTCGTAGATTCGAAAGATGGTGATTGGTCGCATGGAGTTGCGCTCGGCGACGACGACACAACCCCAAGTCGTCCCCACGTAAACATTCTGCTCCAGTACGGCGAGCGCTGTCACCTGACAGCGCCCCGCTGTGGCGAGAAACGGAACTATAATGCGCGGCGAGGCGAGCGCGGTCACCTGACAGCGCCCCGCTGTGGCGAGAAACAGAACTATAATGCGAGATGAGCGCGGTCACCTGACAGCGCCCCGCTGTGGCGAGAAAC
>NW_014599062.1:0-510 GCF_000485595.1 Priapulus caudatus | reverse complement strand
GCATCCCCGCAGCATCCCTGCAGCATCCCCGCAGCATGATCATCGCGCCGCATCCTCATCCTCATCGTTTCCTGATCGCAGCATCTCCACGCTGAGATGCGATGTGGGGCTGCAGCGATGTGGGGCTGCAGCAATGTGGGGCTGCAGCAATGTGGGTGGTGTGCACTGTGCATGGTCGCCGCACATTACCGCAAGACGCGCAGCTGCATTTAAATCCTACGCCCCGGTGGTTTCAAGCTTTCATCGATGATCATCCTATACACGAGATTGATAGAAAGGCAGTGGCGGGAGGAGAGAGAGGAGCAGAAAAAGATGAATAGAGAGACAAAGTACGAGGGAGGATATATAAAAATAGAGAAAGGGAGAGGGGTTAGAGAGAGAGAGAGTAGTGAGCGAGCGAGCGAGAGAGTGAGAGAGAGAGAGAGAGAGAGAGAGAGAGAGAGAGAGAGAGAGAGAGAGAGAGAGAGAGAGAGAGAGAGAGAGAGAGAGAGAGAGAGAGAGAGAGAGAGA
>NW_014599061.1:0-510 GCF_000485595.1 Priapulus caudatus | reverse complement strand
CTTATAGAGTTTTAGCTGGTGTAGATTGCTTTTGGTGGTGGCTCTGAGATTTGAGAAAATAACAACCTTGATATCATCAGCGACAAGTTTTCCAACAGCATCGATTAACCGTTCATAATTGATGTTATCAGAGGTATAGATGTCCCAGCTTGCCGCGATGAATTATATTTTTAAACTGCCGTGCATAATTTAGACGTTCAATGGCGTATTCTGGTGGTTTGTCAAAGCTGCCATCTTCCAGTTTTCGCGTGACCAGCGGGTAGGCGCCAGCGGTAGAATCATGGATGAATAGCTCAGCGTCTTTAGCGAGAACATCGAGAAAAGATGCTGTATGGTTTCCGAATGAATCGCCTATCAACAAACCATCGAGTTGTGGTTTTTTGATGCCTAATGAACATTGATCAATATTACCGATATGGTATTTATCAAAGCAGGCACTGCGTACTTTGTTGGGAAAATTTAATTCTTTATTGAACTCAGAGAGTCCTTCGAAACGATTAGGAAAACCAT
>NW_014599060.1:0-510 GCF_000485595.1 Priapulus caudatus | reverse complement strand
ATATATATATATATATATATATATATATATATCGTCCATGGTGACGCGAGGTGGCGGCGTTGGCGATAGATACAAGGTGAGAGTAGCACATGTCAGGATGCTACATGGCCACATGTAACATCGAATGGCTACATTTCAAGGCCCGTGACCTTCATGTAAGTGAAGCTCTGGATTGTGATAAACACATATGTCAGTCATTCATGGAAGAGCATGCACAAATTAGTCGCATTCTTCGCGGAGAATGACACAACTTTGTCAACCTGTCGTGATGCAATCTACCGTAACGTAAGATGCCTTGTTTAGGCGGGTTTGGATGTCAGCTATCTCTCTGTGTCTGTCTCTCTCTGTCGCTCCCTCTGTCTTTCTGTCTCTCTCTGTCGCTCCCTCTGTCTTTCTGTCTCTCTCTGTCGCTCTCTCTCTGTCTGTCTCTGTCTCTGTCTCTGTCTCTGTCTCTCTTTGCTCTGTCTCTCTCTATCTCTCTCTCTCTCTATCTCTCTTCTCTCTCTCTCT
>NW_014599059.1:0-510 GCF_000485595.1 Priapulus caudatus | reverse complement strand
GTTTAGTTAAAGAGTTCAGTAGCTGGTCGATAAATCCCTGCATTGACGGTAAATTTAAATCTGCTTCACGTTGCTTTTTACCCCACATGCATTCAGGAAAAAAGCTGTCGGCTTTGAAGCGCGCCATAATGTGCCAATGCACTTGCGGTAGGTAGTTGGCAAAGGAAGCTATATTGATTTTATCGGGTTGGTAATAGCTCAGCATGTTGCGTTCGATGATGTCTAGCAACTGCCAAATGTGCTGGCGGGTCGCTTGGTCGCACTGACTGAATTCTTTTTGTGGGTCTTTGCTAAAAATTTTCAGCCAAGGAATCTCGCTGTTTTCAATTTCTATGCGGATAAGATCATTTTCGTAGAGGGGATTATTTACGGTCGTCATAGTATTTCTCTTGATTTTTATAGCGTAAGGTATAATTCTACTACGCTATGGGTAGAATCATTTTATTTGTCTTATTTATTATTAGTGTCGTTGCTGTTGTGTATGGCTTGCGTTTTCTTTGGCGTAAGTTT
>NW_014599058.1:0-510 GCF_000485595.1 Priapulus caudatus | reverse complement strand
GCTGATAGCCCGTGTGAAATGGCACAAAATGTCGATATCCTGATTACCTGTCTACCCAGCCCCGCAGCTAGTGCAGCGGTCATGGAAGCTGAAGACGGTGCACTGGCGGGTTTGAGTGCCGGTAAGATCTGGGCAGAAATGAGTACCACCGATAAGGACGAAGTCATTCGCCTCGGTGAAAAGGTTAAAGCGGTTGGTGCCGAGCCGATTGACTGTCCGGTTTCGGGCGGTTGTCATCGGGCAGCAAGCGGAAACATCGCGATTTTTGCGGGTTGTGAACGTGATGCATTTGAGAAGATGTTACCCATGCTAACTAAAATGGGTCGGCGCATTTTACATACCGGCCCTCTCGGTTCGGCTTCGGTATTAAAAGTCGTCACCAATTACCTCGCTACCGCCAATCTGCTCAGTGTTTGTGAAGCGCTGGTTACTTCTAAAGTCGCGGGTATGGATATGAATACCACTTACGAGGCGATTCGTATTTCATCCGGGAATTCGTTTGTCCACGAG
>NW_014599057.1:0-510 GCF_000485595.1 Priapulus caudatus | reverse complement strand
AATGAGTAGCATCGAATTTGCAGTACTTGATGAAGCCGACCGCATGTTAGATATGGGGTTTATCGACGATGTACAAACCATATTAGAAAGAACCCCAAAGAAACGTCAAACCCTATTATTCTCTGCAACCATTTCTCATAACATTAAAGAACTAGCAAACAAACTATTAAATAATCACCAAGTAGTTAGCGTCGCGAAACAAAACGCCATTGCTGACACTGTAGAGCATGTTGTTTATCCCGTTGGAGAACATCAAAAGTCTGACTTGTTTGTTGAATTATTAGAACTGCATAACTGGTTCAAGGTTTTAGTGTTTACCAGCACCAAAGCACAAGCCGATGCACTAATGACGAAATTAAAACCATTAAAAATTAAAACAGCACTTTATTAATGATTAATGGAGAACACCTGAGTGTCCGCTTACTGCTATATTTACTCTGTTCATCCAATCTCACCAAAGATATCCCTTTTTGTTTCAAACCAAATCTTCGCACGGTCCGAATCTTGTTG
>NW_014599056.1:0-510 GCF_000485595.1 Priapulus caudatus | reverse complement strand
GCGGATTATTCTACGCCATGCATTTTTTAATGCCATTGGCCCAATCGTTAATGTTATTGCCTTGAACCTCGCCTATTTGGTCAGCGGCGTGGTAATCGTCGAAACCATATTTTCCTACCCGGGTTTGGCGAAACTGATGATTGATGCCGTACAAACTCGGGATCTGCCCTTGGTACAGGCCTGTGCAATGATTTTTTGCGGTACCTACGTTGTACTCATTATATTGGCAGACGTCGCTTCAATACTTTCCAATCCACGGCTTAGACAGCCCAAGTAGGCCGAGAGGATAAAAAAATGACTAAAGAAACACTCTTAAAAGAAGAAGATGTAATCGCCAAACTGGATGCTTTTGCAGAGTTACCCGATGCCCCACCGAAACGAAGAATTAAACTATCGTGGATAGGAAAAGTTTCCGTGGCAATTGTCGTATTCTGGCTGGTGATTGTTGTTATTGGCCCATCGATAGCGCCTTTTCATGAAATGGACATGGAAGGTGATGACAGCTTTCTC
>NW_014599054.1:0-510 GCF_000485595.1 Priapulus caudatus | reverse complement strand
ATATATATATATATATAATATAAGAGTGTATATATATATATATATATATATGTATATATATGGGGTGCGTCTGCCCGTGCGTGTGTGCGTGCGCACACGTGTGTGTTCATAATTGCTCTTACCATATGAAAACCCTGTAAAAAGCTGTAATTTCTCTTATTATATTTCTGATACAATGACGCACTGTATTACGGGCTCTATTATACCAGAACGCAGATATCGCGCGTAGGTATAACGATGTTAACTGACCAATCAAGCGGATATATATTACATAGCAGTGTATTATTGTTATTATTATTATTATTATTGTTATTATTATTATAATTGTTATTATTTTTATTATTATTATTATTATTTTGGGCGCGAATATTCGTCCATCATCACATTTGACAGTTAATTATATATTTAGTAGTTTATTCACTGAGCTGTATATAATAACTATACATTACCTCCGCCAAGGGGTTGGCAGGAGGTTATATGTTTTCACCGGCGTGGGTTTGTTGGTTGTGG
>NW_014599053.1:0-510 GCF_000485595.1 Priapulus caudatus | reverse complement strand
ATCGTTCAAGAATCGCTAGCGAATGTGCGCAAGCACAGCAAGGCGGAGACGGTGCGCATCTTGATGTATAGCTCCGAAGAAGGTAATTGCAGTGTTTTGATCGAGGATGATGGCATTGGTATAAGCGAAGATAGTCCTGGCCCAGATAAAGAAACCGGTGAGCATATTGGTTTATCTGTCATGCAGGAGCGGGCAAAACGAATTAATGGCGATATTCATTTTGAATCTGAAGATGGTGAGGGTACACTGGTACAATTGAGCTTTCAGGTAATGGTTCATAGTGCAACATTGAACTCTCCGATCAATCGCGTATTCAAGGATGATAAAATAATTACCACGCAGGATAATATTCTATGAATGAGAAAATTTTGCTCATTGATGATCACACACTGTTTCGTGCAGGTTTAGAAGATCTATTAACACGCCGTGGTATTAATGTTGTAGCCTCTGTGGGTACAGGAGATGAAGGGGTGAAAGTTGCGGGTGAAACAGACTTAGATGCTGTGTTGC
>NW_014599052.1:0-510 GCF_000485595.1 Priapulus caudatus | reverse complement strand
GTGCATCATACCTAGTCACCATGGTGAGTGCATCATACCCAGTCACCATGGTGAGTGCATCATACCCAATCACCACGGTGAGTGCATCATACCCAGTCACCATGGTGAGTGCATCATACCCAGTCACCACGATGAGTGCATCATACCCAGTCACCATGGTGAGTGCATCATACCCAGTCACCACGGTGAGTGCATCATACCCAGTCACCATAGTGAGTGCATCATACCCAGTCATCATGGTGAGTGCATCATACCTAGTCACCATAGTGAGTGCATCATACCCAGTCACCACGGTGAGTGCATCATACCCAGTCACCATGGTGAGTGCATCATACCCAGTCACTATAGTGAGTCCATCATACCCAGTCACCATGGTGAGTGCATCATACCTAGTCACCATAGTGAGTGCATCATACCCAGTCACTATAGTGAGTGCATCATACCCAGTCACCATGGGGAGTGCATCATACCTAGTCACCATAGTGAGTGCATCATACCCAGTCACTATAG
>NW_014599051.1:0-510 GCF_000485595.1 Priapulus caudatus | reverse complement strand
AGTAATAAAAACAGAGTAGTACGGTAGTAATAAAAACAGAGTAGTACGGTAGTAATAAAAACAGAGTAGTACGGTAGTAATAAAAACAGAGTAGTACGGTAGTAATTCTCTGTTTTTATTACTACCGTACTACTCTGTTTTTTAGTACGGTAGTAATAAAAACAGAGTAGTACGGTAGTAATAAAAACAGAGTAGTACGGGTAAATAAAAGGAAATGCAGCGTCATCACTGCTAGAGTAGAAATATGTAGTAGAGCTTGGACGCACGATGGGGTATATGTATATAAACAATCATGTACATATTAACGTCAAAATCAATATTCCAATAAATCGGTGTTACTCGACAAAGATAATTGCATGGTATTAAATAGAATTGAATAGGAGCACATCGTCAGATTGTTAGACGTTTAATATTTCATGTTTTCTTGTATTAAATAGACATTTTATATGCCAGTGTTTTCTTTATATCTGTGTTTCACCTGTACCGGCAACCCAGCTACCTCATCACCAC
>NW_014599050.1:0-510 GCF_000485595.1 Priapulus caudatus | reverse complement strand
GTGCGTGCGTGCGTGTGCGCGCGCGCGCGTGTGTGTGTGTGTGTGCGTGCGTGCGTGCGTGTGTGTGTCAGTGTGAGTGTGTTGCGTACACTGTATACGTGACCGCGTGCGTCAGTGCTTTGTGTGCATACATGCACGTCATCATCATCATCATCATCATCATCATCATCATCATCATCATCACGTATTAGCATCATCATCATCATCATCAGCAGCAGCAGCAGCAGCATCATCATCACGCATTAGCATCATCATCATCATCATCATCATCATCATCACGCATTAGCATCATCATCATCATCATCATCATCACGCATTAGCATCATCAATTCATCATCATCATCATCATCATCATCACGCATTAGCATCATCATCAGCACCATCACGCATTAGCATCATCGATTAAGAAACAGTCGGTATCAGATTCTTACGGCGTTTGCTTTATTTTCGTTCGCTACTCGCACGATACATGCCACACCGCGCCTGACTGCCTGGCACACATGCGCACAC
>NW_014599049.1:0-510 GCF_000485595.1 Priapulus caudatus | reverse complement strand
CGTCTTGCCGGTGATCGTCGTCGCGTTGTCGAGCGTCGCGTCGCACTGGTCGGGCACGATCCTGCCCGACGGTTTCAGCACGCGCTGGTTCGAGCGCCTCGGCTCGACCGACTTCGATGCGCTCGCAACGAGTCTCGAAATCGGCTTCGGCGTGGCGGTGCTCGGCACGGCGCTGGGTCTGTGGCTCGCACTCGCGCTCGAAGGGCGCGACCGGCGCGGTCTGGGCGCGGTTGTCGACACGCTCGCGATGGTGCCAAACGGCGTGCCGAGCGTGGTCCTTGGTCTCGCGGTGCTGATCGCCTATCACAAGGCGCCTGTGGATCTGTCGAGTTCGGCTGCGATCGTCGTGTTCGTGCAGCTCGCTCTCGTACTGCCGTTTTGCTATCGATGCGCTGCGGCCGCGCTGCGTCCCGAGCTGACTGTGCTGCGCGAAGCGGCAGCGAGTCTCGGAGCGCCGCCTTCGATGGTGCTGCGCCGCGTGGTGCTGCCGCAGCTCGTGCCGGCCATCCG
>NW_014599048.1:0-510 GCF_000485595.1 Priapulus caudatus | reverse complement strand
GCTTTATATGTCACCATCCAAAAGGTCACTACGAAACTTAAAGGCATGATGGAGTTGTATAAGGACATTGACGCACCAGTACAACGCGGTGATTTAATCGGTAAGGCGATTATTAAAGATGGAGATACTGTCGTTGCAGAGCTGCCATTAGTTGCTCTTAGCCCTGTTGATGCTGGTGGTATGTGGTCTAGCGTGACAGATAGTATTAAAAAATTGTTTGCAAACTAAAACGATGAAAAAAATATTACCCAAGGTGGCGGAAGAAGAGTCGTTAATTGAGTTTCCCTGTGACTTTCCTGTCAAAGTTATGGGTTCTGCTATTCCAGAATTTCATCAACGCATGACTGAGATCGCTAAAAAACATGATCAGCGCTTTAATGCCGATAGCATTACCTTGCGTCATAGCAAAACAGGAAAATACACCAGTCTGACTCTCACCATCCACGCTGAAAACAAGTCTCAATTGGATGCTTTATATCAAGAGCTGACTGACTGTGAATTAGTGCTCTG
>NW_014599047.1:0-510 GCF_000485595.1 Priapulus caudatus | reverse complement strand
GCGTAAAAGTTTTGCGCAGCAAGAGTTGCTGAGCGCCTTACATATTTTGGAAGAAGAAAAACTAGCGCCAGAGGATATGGTAGGATCATGGGCGGGCGCTATTGGGCATCCACAGTTTATGCCTAGCTCGTTTGAAAAATATGCGGTGGATTACAATGCCGATGGTAAGCGGGATTTATGGCATAGTATAGATGATGCTTTTGCCTCTATTGCACATTATTTGCAGGCGTCAGGCTGGAGAGCCGATCAACGTTGGGGGGTTGAGGTTATTCTGCCTAAAGATTTTGATTGGCAAAAGAAGGCTGAGATTAATCCAGATAATAAAGCAATGCCTGTTCAGCAATGGCAAGAATGGGGGATTCGCCCGGTTAGTCAAAGTTTTGCTGATAAACAGCAAAGCGCACGTTTGTATTTTCCAGCGGGGCATTTGGGGCCGGTTTTTCTCACCTTTGACAATTTTGAAGTGATCAAAAAATATAATCTGTCCTTAAGTTATAGTTTGGCAGTAGC
>NW_014599046.1:0-510 GCF_000485595.1 Priapulus caudatus | reverse complement strand
TGGTAAAGGTGATTTGTAAATAAGCGGGATTATCTTTTTTTTGGAGATGAATATAATGCCCTTGTCGAGTCGGAAGGCAGACATTAAATAAATAAAATCAAAAACTTAAGGCGTTCAATCATGAACACAAGCAAAAACAATCAATTAATCGGCCGCAAGCGACCGAGTTTCTATAGTAGCCCCAACTGCTGACTACTTTTCTCACCTTGATTCATAACTTTTAATTGGCCTTGAACATACTTACGTATGACTTTTTCGTTAGCATTTCCAATTGTTTCGACAAAATAGCTTTGCGTCCAAAGCTTTCCACCCCAGAAGTATTTCTTTTTTATATCGGGGTGCATACGAAAAAACTCTCTCGCTGAAATGCTCTTCACAATTTGCATTATCTTCGAGGGAGAAACCTTTGGTTCCGCTCTCACAACCATGTGAATATGGTCAACAGGAGCTTCAAGCTCAACAATTTCAATATCGTAGTCATAACCAATTTTGTAGCTTATATTTTTCAGG
>NW_014599045.1:0-510 GCF_000485595.1 Priapulus caudatus | reverse complement strand
TCCTCCTCCTCCCTCCCTCCCTCCTCTCTCTCTCCTCACTCCCCTTTTTCTCCCCGTCTCCCTCCCTCCCATCTCACACCCTCCCTCTCCCTCGCTCTCCCCCTCTCTCTCTCTCCGTACAGCGAACCGTGACAGGGGTGCTGCATTATCATGCGGTAATTCTCTCTATCTCAGCACGTTTGTCTCACTAATGATTCATTATTATAGCCTCATGAGAGAGCGGGAAAGATACAAGGGAGGGGAGGGAGGGTGAGGGGCATTAAAGAAGGGGGAGGGAGTAGGTTACAGAGAGAGAGAGAGAGACAGTAAGAGAGAAAGAGAGAGATGGAAAGAGGAAGGCCTGAGAGAGAAAGATAGACAGTAAGAACAAATAGAAAGAGAGGGAGAGCGAGAGAAAGAACGAAAGAAAAAGAGAGAACGAAAAAGAGAGAGAGAGGGAGAGAGAGAAAGAGAGAGAGAGAAAAAAAGAAAGACGGAGAGAAAGAGAGCGAGAGAGAGAAGAAAAGAAAG
>NW_014599044.1:0-510 GCF_000485595.1 Priapulus caudatus | reverse complement strand
CTCGCCTGCAGCAAGACTTGCATCAAGGTCAGTCTCTGGGGCTTCATCGTGCACTAGGTTTTGGTGACAGTCGATACAGGTTGCACCTTCTGTTTCCATCTTCTTGTGCTCTGCTTGTGCATCAGATCCCGGTGGGTCTGGGTTCTTATGACAATCACGACAGGTAACACTGTCCCATTTCTTTAGGTTCATGCGCGCATCGTGCGCCATGATTAAGCGACGCTCGTTAAACTTCTCTAGCGTTGAGTAATCGTTCATGTATTCAAGGTAGAGTTCTCGTGTGCCATCTACGATATGCGTATATACCGCTAGGTGGAAGTTGGAGAAGCCTTGTGGGATGTGACAGTCTTTACAGCCTGGATTCACGCCTAATGCACCATAGTGGGTGGACTCTCTGAGTTCATCCTGGGTGTAGGTCATGGAGTGACAGCTGGTGCAGAATTCTTCGGTGGAGAGGGCTGCTTCTCCACCAAATACAACGGCGACCATGACGATGCCGAGTAAAGCACC
>NW_014599043.1:0-510 GCF_000485595.1 Priapulus caudatus | reverse complement strand
GAAGGAGGGGGATGAAGGTGAAGAATGGGGAAGTGAGGAAGATGAAGAGAGGGAGGAAGAGTAGTATTAGCAGCAGCAGCATCATCAGCAGCAGCCGCAGCAGCCGCAGCAGCATCATCATCATCAGCAGTAGCATCATCATCATCATCAGCAGCAGCAGCAGCAGCATCAGTTTATCACGTGCGTAACAACCACACCTTTCATGCGCGCGCGGCGCGGATGTTGCCGTTGCTAGGCAACTGACTTTTTATCACAAAATCATTGCAGCGTGCCTAGATCGCATAGAAAACACGAAAACGTAGCGGCGGCGGCGGCGCTGTTAAAACAAGCTTGCGCAATCAATCGCTGGAGCGGCAGGAGAAAAAAACACACGTGAAGCCTGTTGTTTATGTATGAGACAGAAAATGGCCGACGTGGCTGCCAGACGAGATATGTGTGTGTAGCACGTCGTACCCTGCAGAGAATCAACAAGCTTCCTCTGTCTGTCTCTCTCTCTCTCTCTCTCTCTCT
>NW_014599042.1:0-510 GCF_000485595.1 Priapulus caudatus | reverse complement strand
TGAAGAAGAAAAATCTTATATTAAAAACTCTTCGTTATAGTATAATGCAACCTGTATTTTAACCATGAGCATATACGAAGGCTTACTATGTTGTAAAAATTCTTGCGGACGTTTCTAATCATGCCCGGCATGGTTGGACGAAGCATTTCGTGAACACCAGTTCTAAAGTCCCGGTACTGGCTGTCCTTCTCAATATCATTAAGCCAATGGATAGCTTCATGTCGAATATCAATAGCATACTCCATGCTCTCTTGTTTCAAATCCTGTCTCAGCACAGCTGAGAAATCGTCACCCTAAAAATAGGCAGCTTATACATGATTATTCAAACTAGAAAGGGCCGTTGTCGCCAACTACATATGTATCCCCAGTGTTCTCCCCAAGATGTGTAAGTATACAAAGTTTGGTCGCACTAGGTCAGTTAGGGGTTGAGTTATAGAGTGGAAAAGAAATATGATTAAGGTCAAAGTCAAGGTCAAATAAAAACCGCAGTGACCTTGTTTTGGTACGCGA
>NW_014599041.1:0-510 GCF_000485595.1 Priapulus caudatus | reverse complement strand
TATATATATATATATATTACACACGCGCGCACACGCACACACACACACACACGCTTGCGCACGCATGCACACAGATTCCATGAGTGTGACGGGGAGGGGGGGGGTGCAGGCTGACATTTATAGCTAGCAAGAAGCACATCTGAAGCTGGCGGGTAAAGCAAGCAAATACGACGGCGGGAGTCTATTTATATCACGTTACCAATTAACATAAACATTCTCTGTCTCTCTATCTTCTTCTTTCTCTATCTTTCTTTCTCCCCTTTCTATTTGTCGCCTTCTTCCCTCTTTCTCTCTGTCTGTCTCACTGTCTCTCTTTCTCTCTTTCTCTCGCTCTCCTTCCCTCCCTCCCTCCCTCCCTTCCCATCGCTCTTCCCCTCTCTCTACACGTATCATTGGTTGCACGATTGGCATGCATGCAGTGTCGGCATTAGATTCTCTCGCCCTCACTCCACCGTCTCTCTCTATATCTAGCTCTCTCGCAGGCTCTCCCACCTCTCTCTCTCTCTCTCT
>NW_014599040.1:0-510 GCF_000485595.1 Priapulus caudatus | reverse complement strand
GTCGCTGGTCGTCTTCGTGGTGGTCGTCGTCGCTGGTCATCCTCGTGGTGGTGGTCGTTGCTGGTCGTCCTCGTGGTGGTGGTCGTTGCTGGTCGTCCTCGTGGTCGTCGTCGTCGCTGGTCGTCTTTGTGGTCCTCGTCGCGGGTCGTCCTCGTGGTCGTCGTCGCTGGTCGTCCTCGTGGTCGTCGTCGCTGGTCGTCCTCGTGGTGGTGGTGGTCGTCGTCGTCGTGGTGGTCATGGTTGTCGTCGTCGCGGTGGTCGTCGTCGTCGTGGTCGTCGTCGTCGTGGTCGTCGTCGTCGTCGTCGTCGTCGTCGTGGTCGTCGTCGTCGTGGTCGTCGTGGTGGTCGTCGTGGTCGTCGTGGTGGTCGTTGTGGTGGTGGTCCTCGTCGTCGTCGTCGTCGTGGTTGTGGTCGTCGTCGTCGTTGTGGTGGTGGTCGTCGTGGTCGTCGTGGTCGTCGTGGTCGTCGTGGTCGTCGTCGTCGTCGTCGTCGTGGTGGTCGTGGTGGTGG
>NW_014599039.1:0-510 GCF_000485595.1 Priapulus caudatus | reverse complement strand
CTCACTATCCTTGCTGCGCTTGGTTATTTTGGCTAATTTTCTGACGGTAAGCGGGGCCATATAATAAAATTTGGGCAATCTGGAGCAAAACTGCGTCAACCTGACCAAAAGCATAACAGAACACATGTTGCGGTGTGAAAAATCATGTGCTAGGTGAGGCGCGGTTTCGACGATCTGAGGATCTTTGAAATGCATACTAATTTAACCGGCCCGTTTAGTGGTGGAGAACTGATCTTCACTGTGTGGTGCCCTTACTCGAGAAGAATAATACGTGGCTCAATCCGCTAATCTTGTTTCCGGAGTTGCTGAACGCTATGCGTCGTCGCTGTTCGATCTCGCGGTGGCAGAAAAAAAGCTTGTGGTTGTGGAAAAAGACTTAAAACGCTTCGGTGAATTGCTGAATGGCAGTGATGATCTTGCCCGGCTGGTGGCGTCACCGGCATTTTCTGCAAGCGAACAATTGGCCGCTATTGGTGCGGTACTAAGCAAGGCTAAAATTTCCGGCCTTGT
>NW_014599038.1:0-510 GCF_000485595.1 Priapulus caudatus | reverse complement strand
TTTGTGCGCTTAAAGTGATGAGGCTAATTCTTGGTACTTTTGTGTAGCCGGGTTCGGGGATCTTTACAGCTTTTATTTGCAGCGAAATACGCTTATTTGTATTGTCATTTAGACTGATTTGGTTTAAAAAGTGTTTAGAAAATAGATTAAATTCATCTGATAAATCAGTGCTTTGAAGTTTTCTTAGCACGTCATATTGTTCGGCATTGGGTGCGTCTTTAGTATTTTTGTAGCGACCATTTATGCCTGAGAGCAAAGCTCGATGCTAGCTCGAATTTCTATATCAACATGCCCTTTGGTGTTTGCACTAATTTCAATTAGCGCTGGTTTTACAACATCCGCAAATACGCTACCGCTGCATAAAGATAGCGCAATGGTCAAAAAAAGGATAGCTAGCGGCTGGAGGGAAATAGGTTTGATAGGCATTTCGTTGATTCTACACGGAAGAGTATGAACAGCAAGCAGGGTAGGTTTGACTCCTGATGAAACCACCTTTCTTTTTAAAAGACT
>NW_014599037.1:0-510 GCF_000485595.1 Priapulus caudatus | reverse complement strand
CACACACGCACGCGCGCACACACACACACACACACGCACGCACGCACGCACGCACGCACGCACGCACGCACGCACGCACGCACGCACGCACGCACACACACACACACACACACACACACATATATAGTCACGCTGCAGTAGAAAAAGCTTGCGATAATCGCGTGCATTTACTGGATAGATGGTGGGATAGCGTTTACGGGGGGGGGGGGGTCGTTTACGACGTTTACTCGCCTTTTCTCTTCATTTTCGCTACGATTTCCTTGTAATTTTCTCTATCGTGCGTGCGTGTGAGATTCGCGTTTTTTTTTTTTAGGTTCGTAGCGGTTTTGTTTGTAACGTGTAGTATTGCAAACGTTATTGTTGAGTTTGGCGCAAGATCGGATGCGCTATCCTGCGATAATCGGTTTTTTATGGTTAATGGAGGCGCGGGAAGGCAGGCTGTAACAATACATCACGTGCACGTGTGGGGTGAGAGAGAGAAGGAGAGAGAGAGAGAGAGAGAGAGAGAGA
>NW_014599036.1:0-510 GCF_000485595.1 Priapulus caudatus | reverse complement strand
ACCACGAATATTATATACATGGATATTATATACACGAGATGATAAAGTGAGGGAGGTTCGTATGAGAAGATGAAGAGTGGAGAAGATTAAGAGGGAAGGGGGAAATATGAAGATGAAGGGGGAAGATGAAGGGTGGGAGAGAGGAGGAGGGGAGAGAGGATGGATGGCTTCATGCAGTTGTGAATGCTGTTCAACTGCAAGCGCAGGAAAAACACACAATTGACAACAAGAAACAACAGAGAACTGCAAGCGCAGGAAAAACACACGGAGATTACAAACATTATTAATAATAATGTGATTATAATATTAATTATGAATACTATTAAAATTATTTATAATTATTATAATTATTAAAACACGCGAGCCAACGGAAAAACACGGAGATTGTTAACATGTGGTTCATACCGACATGGTTATTGTTACAACATCGCTGAGATCGGAAGGATAGGTGAGGAGGGAAAAGGAAGAGTGGAGGAGAGGATGAAGGGAGACGGAGGATGGAGGGGGAGG
>NW_014599035.1:0-510 GCF_000485595.1 Priapulus caudatus | reverse complement strand
CTATGGAAAAAGCTAATGTACCCTGTGTTCCTGGCTCAGAAGGTGCTGTTCCAGACGACCCAAAAGAAAGCTTGGCGATGGCAGAGCGAATTGGTTACCCTTTAATCATTAAAGCAACTGGCGGCGGCGGCGGACGCGGTATGCGCGTTGTTTATGATTCATCGGATCTCCTTGAATCAATAATAATGACTAAAACAGAAGCCGGAGCAGCTTTTGGAAATGATGTTGTCTTTATGGAGAAGTACCTGCAAAAACCACGTCATATCGAGTTTCAAGTACTGGCTGACTCTTTCGGTAATGCAATCCACCTTTGCGAACGTGACTGCTCCATGCAGCGTCGCAATCAAAAGGTCGTTGAAGAAGCACCTGCACCCGGTATTACTCCTGAAGTGCGTAACAAGCTAGGTAAAGTATTGACCGATGCCTGCACAATCATTGGGTACCGTGGCGCAGGTACCTTTGAATTTTTGTATGAAGATGACGAATTTTATTTCATCGAAATGAATACGC
>NW_014599034.1:0-510 GCF_000485595.1 Priapulus caudatus | reverse complement strand
ACGTCGCCACGCACGCGTCGTGTACGCGACCACGTCGCCACGCACGCGTCGTGTCGCGACCACGTCGCCACGCACGCGTCGTGACGCGACCACGTCGCCACGCACGCGTCGTGTCGCGACCACGTCGCCACGCACGCGTCGTGTCGCGACCACGTCGCCACGCACGCGTCGTGTCGCGACCGCGTGCGTGGCGACCACATCGTGTCGTCACGGAACGTCACCACGCACGCGTCGTGTCGTCACGACATGTCACCACGCACGCGTCGTGTCGTCACGGCACGTCACCACGCACGCGTCGAGTCGTCACAGCGCACGCGTCGTGTCGTCACGACATGTCACCACGCACGCGTCGAGTCGTCACAGCGCACGCGTCGTGTCGTCACGACATGTCACCACGCACGCGTCGAGTCGTCACAGCGCACGCGTCGTGTCGTCACAGTGCACGCGTCGTGTCGTCACGGCGCGTCGCAGCATCTACCCTGTACCACCGTGATCTGCAAGGTTCCGGCG
>NW_014599033.1:0-510 GCF_000485595.1 Priapulus caudatus | reverse complement strand
GGGAGGGGATGGGAGGAGGGGAAGGAGAGAAGAAAGAGAGGAGGAGGGGGAGGGCTGGGAGGAGGGGAAGGAGAGGAGAAAGGGAGGAGGAGGGGGAGGGGATGGGAGGAGGGGAAGGAGAGGAGAAAGGGAGGAGGAGGGGAGGGATGGGAGGAGGGGAAGGAGAGGAGAAAGGGAGGAGGAGGGGGAGGGGATGGGAGGAGGGAAAGGAGAGGAGAAAGGGAGGAGGAGGGGAGGGGCTGGGAGGAAGGCAGATCTCGACGTACGATCAGCTAAATAATGTCGACGTGTATTCTGGCAGAGTAATGATGTCACGTGAAAGCTGTAGTCAGCGCTGACCCACACTCTGTTGTGTGCAGCGTGTGTGTGTGTGTGTGTGTGTGTGTGTGTGTGTGTGTGTGTGTGTGTGTGTGTGTGTGTGTGTGTGTGTGTGTGTGTGTGTGTGTGTGTGTGTGTGTGTGTGTGTGTGTGTGTGTGTGTGTGTGTGTGTGTGTGTGTGTGTGTGTGTGT
>NW_014599032.1:0-510 GCF_000485595.1 Priapulus caudatus | reverse complement strand
ATAATAGCTCTTGATAATAAATATGTGCTATATATACACGTGTGTGTGCGTGCGTGTGTGAGCGCGTGCGTGCGTGCGTGCGCGTGTGTGTGCTGTAGCGTGAGCGTGGTGCTGTGGGGTGGGCTTCATCTCTCTGCCATTGGTTTCACCTTCCCCTCTCCACCATAGCACAGGCGCAGTCTCATGCACCCAGCAGAGTCGTTGCCTGCGCACAGACTCCGGGATCGTTTCAATAATTGAAAGATGGCAAATAAACACGAAATCCATTTACATGCGTGTGTGTGTGTGTGTGCATGCGCGCGTGCGTGTGTGCGTGTGTGTACGTGCGTGCGTGCGTACTACCATCGTGTATTCCCGCACCGCCGCCACACCCTAACACGCACGCACGCACACACGCATGCACGCACGCACGCACGCACGCGCGTCTCTCAATTCCAGTAGTGCGGAGAGGCGCTTGCAGTCGTTATACAATCAGTGTATAACAGCTGTGGCATGCACGCAACTCTCTCT
>NW_014599031.1:0-510 GCF_000485595.1 Priapulus caudatus | reverse complement strand
GAGGCTAACTAGTGGGTAAGACCTACTAGAGAGGCTAACTAGTGGGTAAGACCCTGGCTTCATATAGATCTATATACAGCGATTATAACTGCAGACAGGTACACACTGTCTCGTCACTCGATATCACTTGTATGAGACACCGACAAGTATAAGAGCATGACACGACATGACATGACAAGACATGACATGTGACATGACATGACATGACATAACATGACATAACATGTGACATGACATAACATAACATGACATAACGTAACATGTAACATGACATAACGTAACATGTAACAACACATGACATGAAATAACATGACATGACATAACGTAACATGTAACATGACATAACGTAACATGTAACATGACATAACGTAACATGTAACATGACATGATGTGACATGACATGACATGACATAACGTAACATGTAACATGACATGATGTGACAAGACATGACATAACATGACATGACATGACATGACATAACATGACATGACATGACATGACATAACATT
>NW_014599030.1:0-510 GCF_000485595.1 Priapulus caudatus | reverse complement strand
CCCGATGAATAGACGGATACTACGAGGCTGGTTGAAATGCGGTTATCTGGAAAAAGACGCTTTCTTTGCAACGGAAGCCGGAACACCACAGGGCGGCATCATCTCACCACTATTGGCCAACATGTGCCTCGATGGACTGGAGGCGGCAGTGAATGCTGCCGTCCCTAAGCGAGGAGCCAAGGTCAATCTGGTGCGCTATGCTGATGACCTGATCATCACTGGAGCAAACCCTGCTCTGCTGAAGGAGAAGGTCATCCCGACGGTGATCGACTTTCTGGCCGAGCGTGGTCTGACCCTCTCCGAGGAGAAGACCCGTCTCTGTCATATCAACGACGGCTTTGACTTCCTTGGGGTTAACATCAGGAGATACGGTCAGAAGTTACTGATCAAGCCAACACCACAAAAGGTGAGAGGCTTCCTGTGTGAACTCAAGGGGTTCATCAAACGCTGCGTTGCGCTACCGACCGATACCTTTATCCGCAGGCTTAACAGTAAGCTAAGAGGCTGGGC
>NW_014599029.1:0-511 GCF_000485595.1 Priapulus caudatus | reverse complement strand
CTACCTTGCAACGCATGGCGGCGATTATCGAATCTCAGCCGGAATTAAGTTTGGTAGGCATGGCGACTACTTATACCGATGCGTCTGCTTGGTTGGCTGATAATGTTTTGGATGTGTTGCTTACGGATCTTGGATTACCAGATGGTAATGGTAAGCAGTTAATTGAACAGGTGCGGATTCAGCATGAGCAAGCTGAAATAATGGTGATTTCTCGATTTGGTGATGAAAATAGTGTCGTGGAGGCGATCAAAGCAGGGGCGAGTGGTTATTTACTCAAGGACGAATCCGAAACCCACATTACGGAGGCTATTAGCCAATTATTACGGGGAGGCTCACCGATTAGTCCGGCGATTGCGCGTTACATTCTGGATTATTTTCAGAACGGTGAAGTATCTGATAGCAATAGTGTCAGCACCGAGTCCACAGAGGCATTACTCACCCCAAAAGAGAAGATGGTACTGCAATATATCTCGCGCGGCTATTCCAATAAAGAAATTGCAAAATCATTGGA
>NW_014599028.1:0-511 GCF_000485595.1 Priapulus caudatus | reverse complement strand
CTCTCTCTCTCTTTCTCTCTCTCTTTCTTTCTCGCTCTCTCGCTCTCTCTCTCGCTCGTTCTCCCGCCCGCCCGCGTTCTTATTAGCAGCGCTAGCTCGTAGCTCCATTCGCAGCAGCAGTAGCAGCAGTAGTACCACCAGCAGCAGCAGTAGCAGTAACAGTAGCAGCAGCAGCAGCAGCGGCCGCAGCAGCAGCAGCAGCAGGTAGCAGCAGCAGCAGCAGCAGCAGCAGCGGGATAACAGCCTGTCGGCTGCTGTCGCTGCTGCGCGTGTTTGCGGATGCATTACCTGTCGCGTCCGTCCTCCTGTGTGAATCCATTCCTTGTGTAAACCAGCGGTCAGGTGATCGCCGCGCATGCGCACCACGAAGGCGGTTTGTTTCTGGGTGCAGCCTGCTGCAGCGCGCGCACTGGAGGCGGTAACATCAGTGAGTCTCCAGCCGCACTCCGAGGCAAGACTGAGTGATACACTGCTATCTTCAGCTGTCGGTCACACCTCAGTTTCCCGCTGT
>NW_014599027.1:0-511 GCF_000485595.1 Priapulus caudatus | reverse complement strand
AGCTTCTCTCTGCTAGCTTCACCATGCATCAGCAGAGACTGCAGCTTCTCTCTCCGCTAGCTTCACCATCAGCAGGGACTGCGGCTTCTCTCTGCTAGCTTCACCATGCATCAGCAGGGACTGCAGCTTCTCTCTCCTAGCTTCACCATCAGCAGGGACTGCGGCTTCTCTCTGCTAGCTTCACCATCAGCAGGGACTGCAGCTTCTCTCTGCTAGCTTCACCATCAGCAGGGACTGCGGCTTCTCTCTCCTAGCTTCACCATCAGCAGGGACTGCGGCTTCTCTCTGCTAGCTTCACCATGCATCAGCAGCGACTGCGGCTTCTCTCTCCTAGCTTCACCATCAGCAGGGACTGCGGCTTCTCTCTGCTAGCTTCACCATCAGCAGGGACTGCAGCTTCTCTCTCTCTGCTAGCTTCACCATCAGCAGGGACTGCAGCTTCTCTCTGCTAGCTTCACCATCAGCAGGGACTGCGGCTTCTCTCTCCTAGCTTCACCATCAGCAGGGACTG
>NW_014599026.1:0-511 GCF_000485595.1 Priapulus caudatus | reverse complement strand
GCTTCATGATAAGCCGTGTTTGTCTTCTCTTTTTCACTCATCACCATGGACTTGCGTTCAGCGCCCATCATGATTTTGTCTTTGGCTTTCTCAAATTCCTCCATGCTGACGACGCGTTTTCCCGAGCGTGCAGCAAACAAAGCCGCTTCATTGACAAGGTTTGCAAGGTCGGCACCAGAAAAACCGGGTGTGCCGCGTGCCAGTAGCGAAGGCTTAACATCATCCCCTAACGGCACTTTGCGCATGTGAACAATGAGAATTTTCTCACGACCACGAACATCAGGCAGCGGCACAATGACCTGACGGTCAAAACGCCCAGGTCGCAATAGAGCGGGATCAAGTACATCAGGGCGGTTGGTTGCAGCAATGACGATAACGCCTTCTGTGCCTTCAAAGCCGTCCATTTCAACTAATAACTGGTTTAATGTTTGCTCACGTTCATCGTTACCGCCTCCCATACCTGCACCGCGACGGCGACCAACGGCATCAATTTCGTCGATGAAGATAATAC
>NW_014599025.1:0-511 GCF_000485595.1 Priapulus caudatus | reverse complement strand
TGCCGTATATGCGTTGCAGCATTTCGTTATTAGAATCACCGCGCCAATAGGCTCCGGCTAATTTCATCAGTTTGATCGCAGGTATCTTGCCAGTGCTGGGCACGTGTGGGCCACGGCATAGGTCGATGAAATCGCCTTGGCGATATAATGACAAGTCTTCATCGGAGGGAATGCTTTCGATAATCTCAGCTTTGTAGGCTTCGCCCATATCTTTAAAGAAAGTCACCGCTTCATCGCGAGGCATGACGCTACGCTCAACAGGGATATTTTGTTTGATGAGATCGTGCATGCGCTTTTCGATGGCAGCGACATCGTCTGGTGTGAAGGTGCGCTCATAAGCAAAGTCATAGAAGAAACCATCTTCAATGACGGGGCCAATCGTTACCTGAGCTGCCGGGAATAATTGTTTAACGGCCTGTGCCATTAAATGCGCTGATGAATGGCGTAATATCTCTAAACCATCTTCGCTTGATGTGGTGATAATTTGCAACTTGGCATCGTTTTCAATGAG
>NW_014599024.1:0-511 GCF_000485595.1 Priapulus caudatus | reverse complement strand
GAGAGAGAGAGAGAGAGAATGAGTGAAAGAATGAGAGGGAGAGACAGATAGAGCAAGAGAGCGTGAGAGAAAGAGCGAGAGAGAGAGAGAGAAAGAGCGAGAGAAAGTTAAAGAAAGAGAAGGAAAGCAATAGAGAAACAGAGAGAGAGAGAGAGTGCGGTCAGGCGGTAGGCGGTAGGCTAACAGACTCGCCTCGGCGTGCGACCTCCGTCACCGACGCTGTCTTGTTTCCCGACGGTTTCTGCGCGCGCGCTCACCGACGTTCTCTTGTTTTCTCGCCGCCGCAGTTTCTGCGCGCGCGCTCGGACGTGAAGCTGATCGGCGAGATGATATTCGGCAGCGTGGCGATGTCGTTCTGCGGGACGATGCTGAAGCTGCACATCACCCGCGCGCCGCCGCAGCTCATGATGTCCACCGTGTGTCCGACCCCACGACCCCTGAGTCATCGCTGCGGCCGCAGTCGCTCGGGGTGAGTGCAGCGTAGTACAGAGATGCGAACCACTACGATTTA
>NW_014599023.1:0-511 GCF_000485595.1 Priapulus caudatus | reverse complement strand
GAAGTAGAACGAGTCACCCTCACTGTCATTAAATGCAGCAAGGATTCTAGTCTTTCTTTTACAAAAAAAGACATTTACTACAATTTTATCTCTTTCCCTGCTGTCGGCCAAGGCGGATGTACGGTCTCCTCTTCCTCCAGTGTTCTCCAGTCTCCTCTTCCTCCAGTGTTCTCTAGTCTCCTCTTCCTCCAGTCTTCTCCAGTCTCCTCTTCCTCCAGTGTTCTCTAGTCTCCTCTTCCTCCAGTGTTCTCTAGTCTCCTCTTCCTCCAGTGTTCTCTAGTCTCCTCTTCCTCCAGTGTTCTCTAGTCTCCTCTTCCTCCAGTGTTCTCTAGTCTCCTCTTCCTCCAGTGTTCTCTAGTCTCCTCTTCCTCCAGTCTTCTCTAGTCTCCTCTTCCTCCAGTGTTCTCCAGTCTACTCTTCCTCCAGTCTTCTCTAGTCTCTTCATCTTCCAGTGTTCTCTAGTGTCCTCTTCCTCCAATGTTCTCTAGTCTCTTCTTCCTCCAGTGTTCTC
>NW_014599022.1:0-511 GCF_000485595.1 Priapulus caudatus | reverse complement strand
ACATGATTAATCATGTATTCAGGCAAACTCGTTTTCGCCCAAGTGATCGAACAAATGCCAATGAAGGCGTTCCATCGTTGTGTTCAAAGATACGACGGGAATCACAAGGTTAAGTCCTTCAGCTGCCTAGACCAATTTCTTTGTATGACGTTTGCGCAGCTGACATATAGGGAGAGCCTCAGAGAGACCGAGATTTGCCTTCGAGCCCAAAGAAAGAAACTTTATCATATGGGGATACGTGGGGGGATCGCTCGTAACACACTGTCGAATGCGAACAAGACACGCGACTGGAGAATCTACGCCGATTTTGCCCAAGCCTTAATACAGATCGCAAGGCCGCTGTATGCAAAAGAGGATTTGGGACTCGAACTCGACAATACAATCTACGCGCTCGACGCATCCACTATCGACCTTTGCCTGTCTGTTTTTCCGTGGGCTCTTTTTCGGACGACCAAGTCAGCAGTTAAGCTCCACACTCTGCTCGATCTGCGAGGCAATATTCCAATGTTCA
>NW_014599021.1:0-511 GCF_000485595.1 Priapulus caudatus | reverse complement strand
AGAGAGAAAGAGAGAGAGAGTCTCATAGTCGTTTGCCCCCGTAAATAGATTGTTGGTCGTGAACTGCTGTCAACGACTTCTCGATGGCTAGACGTAATTGGCAGGAGGTAGAGTGGTAATGAAGTGGCGTGCCACCGTACCCCATCTCATTGCCTGGCGTGATTACCTGGCCGTTAGCAGAGAGTTACAGGTGACACTGTCAGAAGTGCGAGGACCGGTCGCCTAGTCGCACTCATAACGATTCCTTCGAAAGGAGGCCGTCTAATCCATGGAGTGGTGGTGCTGCCGCACGCGTGCGCTTACACACGCGTGCGCGCACATGCGCACGCACTTGTATACTCACACTAGCGCGCGTGCATATACACGCATCAGGCGTACACACACACACACCACCACCACCACCACCACCACCGCCGCCGCCGCCGCCACCACCACCGCCCCACCACCACCACCACCACCAACAGCAGAAGCAGCATCAGCAGCAGCAGCAGCAGCACCACCACCGCCGCCA
>NW_014599020.1:0-511 GCF_000485595.1 Priapulus caudatus | reverse complement strand
AGTAGTAGCAACAGCAGCAGCAGCAGCAGCACCACCAGCAGCAGCAGCAGCGGCGGTGGTGGCGGCAGCAGCAGCAGCAGCAGCAGCAGCACCGCCACCAGGAGCAGCAGCGGCGGCAGCAGCAGCAGCAGCAGCGAGAGCGGAGAAGCCGAGCCGATCAAGTCACACGAGCGTGGCTTCATTTTCGCGGAGCCTCCCTCCTCATCCCCATCCACCTCCTTCCCCCCCCCTCCTTCTCGTCTTCCTCCCGGGCAATCAACGCTCAGCGAACGTGAGGAGGGAACAGATACGGAGGGAGAGAGAGTAGCGTTCTCACACACACGCGTGTGAAGCTGCATCACACTGACTGACGCACTCACACTCACACACACTCACACACTTACAGGTACAGTCAGTCGGCATAGGTTCCTTCACTACTTACGTACGCAACACAGTGTTGCAGTACACACACACGTAAATGATGTAAATATAACTATATACATGCGGATGTACCTACATACATGTACATTAA
>NW_014599019.1:0-511 GCF_000485595.1 Priapulus caudatus | reverse complement strand
GTGGTGGAGTGGAGCAGAGCAAAGGTATTAAAAGCGTCGATAAAATTATTGATTTTGTTGCGGCTGTAAACAGCGCATAAAGTGTAAAAAACTTGTCAGAGCCGCGACTAAAAACGGGTAGACAGGTACAATAGCGGGAATAAAACCGCAGCTAATTACCACAATCAAAGGATAAATTGAGCAATGAGCAGCTGGCTTGAAAAAATTGTTCCTTCTATTGTACGTTCCGAACAAAAGAAAAAGAGCACCGTTCCCGAAGGGCTTTGGAAAAAGTGCCTTAAGTGCGACGGCGTTTTGTATCGTCCGGAACTAGAAAATAATCATGATGTTTGCCCTAAATGTGATTACCACATGCGCATCAATTCACGTCGCCGCCTGGATATGTTTTTGGATCCGGAAGGTCGTGAAGAGATCGCCGCAGAGTTGGTGCCTGAGGACAAACTGAAGTTCAAAGACTCCAAGAAGTATAAAGATCGTCTGATCGCCGCGCAGAAAAGTACCGGTGAACAGG
>NW_014599018.1:0-511 GCF_000485595.1 Priapulus caudatus | reverse complement strand
GAGGAGGAGGAGGAGGAGGAGATGGTGGTGGTGGCAGAGGAGAAGGAGGAGATGAGAAGTAGGAAGGGGTAGAAGAGATAGAGGAGAAAGGTAGAGTACTACAGGGGAGGGTGTGGTATCACATAGAGAGGAACATTTAGATTCCCATTTTCCCGATTTTAATCATACGTTCGCGTTGGTGGTGAGTGGTGGTTCAAAATTTGGAGGTGGGAACTAACCTTCTTTTTGTTTTGTATGCATATGTTGGGTCCTTTCAATAATAAAATTATTATGTGGCAAAGAAAAATCTTTATGTGCTCTATCGTCTGATAATTCGTAACACGTATAAATGTCGTTTACATGACCCAAGTGCCTATGGTACATTTGGAACTTTGATGATATAAATATATTAATATATTTCATATCATGTGTATATATATATATCAGTATTAGTATTAGTATTAGTATTAGTATTAGTATTAGTATTAGTATAAGTATTAGTATTAGTATTAGTATTAGTATTAGTATTATA
>NW_014599017.1:0-511 GCF_000485595.1 Priapulus caudatus | reverse complement strand
GCCGGCCACCAAATCAGAAAACTTACCTTTGACCATCTTCTGTCCGACAGTCGATATTCTTTCTTCGTAATCGGGCAGTACACCCTCTAATAAAGTACCCTGCACTTTACCGGAAGCATTTAACATCACTTGCCGTTCAACAAAAGGGGCTACCTCTACCACATGATCACGCTGTAACATTAGTTCACGACGCTGCTGCCAGTTTTCTATTTGTGCATCTGTTTCTGATACGGTGACATGCGCCAACATACCTAAAATGCGATCACGCATGGCAGATTCAAAACCATTCATTACCGATAGAACCACAATTAACACCATCACCCCCAGAGCAATACCTAGCATCGAGGCAAAGGATATAAACGACACAAAATGGCTTTGACGCCGCGCACGGGTGTAACGTAATCCTACAAACGCTTCTATGGGCTGGAACATACTAAAACACCTCCCACGTCACATCATAAAGAGGGTAAATAGACATTTATTCATACCTCAATGATTCAGTAGGTTGCAC
>NW_014599016.1:0-511 GCF_000485595.1 Priapulus caudatus | reverse complement strand
ACCTGCCGGGACGACGCACACCCGCGTTGTTTATTTCCGTATTACTACACGGCAATGAACCCGTTGGCTGGAATGCCGTACGCCACCTGCTATACCATCATCAGAACAAAGAATTACCGCGCGCATTATCGTTATTCATTGGTAACGTACAAGCTGCCAAGTATCATCAAAGACGTTTGGACAATCAGCTCGATTTTAACCGTATTTGGAATGCAGGCGACACACCCGAGCATCTCATGGCACAACAGATCTGCGATGCAATGAAACAAGCGGGGTTATTTGCCAGCATTGATGTCCACAACAACACCGGGCTAAACCCGCACTATGCTTGCATCAACAAACTCGACACAAGCTTTCTACACCTAGCAACCTTGTTTGGTCGCACCGTTATCTACTTTACCCGACCTGAAGGCGTGCAATCTCTTGCATTTTCTGAATTCACGACCGCTGTAACACTTGAATGCGGACAACCCGATAATCACCAAGGTGTTACTCATGCGATCGAATACCT
>NW_014599015.1:0-511 GCF_000485595.1 Priapulus caudatus | reverse complement strand
TGGTAATAAAACCCATTTATAGGTGTTTTCATCACGCTCATCATATTGAGATAAGTGAAACTATCAGAACAATAGTTTTGAAATTATCTTGGCCTTGATTAGAATATCAATATCAAGCTACGCCTCACACATGGATCAGAACTGGCTTTTTATATTCTATGCACTTATTTTTTCTAATAAGTGTTTTGCCTCAATGCGTTGCTTTTGACTACCTTCATCATAGGCTTCCTGCAAGACTTCCTTTGCGGCCTCAGGCAATACCATGTCCATATAGGCCTTTGCTATATCAATCTTGATGGAAGCTTCTAATGACTCTTCTTCACTCGCAGAAGCTATTACATCAGGAATCGTTGTTGTACTAGCAGCTGCTTTTGGTGTTATTTCTTTTTCAGCACCTAGTTTTCTAGTACTTTCGTGAGACTTCTGAAAGGGGCTAGGGGTATTTCTTATACCTACATTCGCTGTTGCAAGCTCTTGTGGTTGTGAGAAAAAGCGCTTTGCTAAAATGCTT
>NW_014599014.1:0-511 GCF_000485595.1 Priapulus caudatus | reverse complement strand
AGTTGGTGCAACTTCAGGCTTATCAAGATTTCCTTTAGTCTCTTCAAAGGCTGGAGGTGTACCCAGTCCTTTTTCTTTTTATTTTACTAAAATCAGCCATTATTAGTTATTTTATCAATTAAAGATTGTATAAGAATGTCTGCTTTGGTTCTTAGTCCCTTGTATGGAACTTCTGTTAAAGCATAACCTTGATTCTGTGCCTGTCTGTATGCCGGCTTTTCATAAAGGCTTCCATTCAAGACATCATATCCAGCTTGTGAAATATAATCTCTACATAGCTTTTCTTCCGACTCTGTTCCTACTCTAGAAAGAGCAAACACCATTTTTTTTCTAGGTATTCCTTTTTTTACTAGCTCATGAAATAACAATATAGCTGGCTCCAAGTCATCAAGACTTGCTCCTGTTGGCTGAACAATCAAATCTGAACATTTGCTGATCTCAAATGTTCCCTTACTAGCTCTGGCCGGACCATCAATTATAAAGAGTTCATAGTTTGATGCCGTCTTAATGG
>NW_014599013.1:0-511 GCF_000485595.1 Priapulus caudatus | reverse complement strand
TTCTCTTACCAGTAGTCTATGCCCATGCTATCACCCACATGCTTCTCTCACCAGTAGTCTATGCCCCATGCTATCACCCACGTGCTTCTCTCACCAGTAGTCTATGCCCCATGATATCACCCATGTGCTTCTCTCACCAGTAGTCTATGCCCCATGCTATCACCCACGTGTGTCTCTTACCAGTAGGCTATCACCCATGCTATCACCCACGTGCGTCTCTCACCAGTAGTCTATGCCCCATGCTATCACCCAGGTGCTTCTCTTACCAGTAGTCTATCACCCATGCTATCACCCACGTGCTTCTCTCACCAGTAGTCTATCACCCATGCTATCACCCACGTGCTTTTCTCACCAGTAGTCTATGCCCCATGCTATCACCCACGTGCTTCTCTCACCAGTAGTCTATGCCCCATGCTATCACCCAGGTGCTTCTCTCCCCAGTAGTCTATGCCCCATGCTATCACCCACGTGCGTCTCTCACCAGTAGTCTATGCCCCAGGCTATAACCCAC
>NW_014599012.1:0-511 GCF_000485595.1 Priapulus caudatus | reverse complement strand
TGGCCTGCCTGCCTACGCACTGCCTTCCTGCTTGCTTGCCTGCCTCCCTGCCTGCTTGCCTGCCTTCCTGCCTGCATGCCTCTCTTCTTGCTTGCCTGCCTGCCTGCCTGCCTTCCTGCCTCCTGCCTGCTTGCCTGCTTGCTTGCCTGCCTGCCTCCTTGCCTGCCTGCCTGCCTGCCTTCCTGCCTGCTTGCCCGCTTGCCTTCCTGCCTCCCCGTCTGCCTGCCTCCCTTCCTGCCTGCCTGCCTCCCTCCCTCCCTCCCTCCCTGCCTGCCTGCCTTGCCTGCCTGCCTGCCTACTCTGCTCTGCCTGCCATTTTTCGTGCAGTCAGTCTTGACGGGCACCAGCTTGAGGGCTGTAGTCTCCGGTGCTTGGCACGTTGCAGGGCGTGCACCGCCGCCGGCAAACCGCCTGCCTGAGATGCTAGGCCGCGTATCACAAGACTTCCGCCGGATTTTACTAGAGGTAAAGAGAGAGAGAGAGAGAGAGAGAGAGAGAGAGAGAGGAGGAG
>NW_014599010.1:0-511 GCF_000485595.1 Priapulus caudatus | reverse complement strand
CTCTCTCTCTCTCTCTCTCTCTCTCTCTCTCTCTCTCTCTCTCTCTCTCTCTCTCTCTCTCTCTCAGCAGCAGCAGCAGCAGCAACAACAGCACCACCAACACCGGCAGCAGCAGCAGCAGCAGCAGCACCACCAACACCGGCAGCATCAGCAGCACGACCACCACCACCACCACCAGCAGCAGTAGCAGCAGCAGCAGCAGCAGCAGCAACAGCAGGACCACCACCACTACCACCACCACCGCCAGCAGCAGCAGTAGCAGTAGCAGCAGCAGCTGTAGCAGTAGCAGTAGCAGCAGCAGTAGCACCACCACCACCACCACCACTACCACCACTACCACCACCACCACCGCCCGCAGCAGCAGTAGCAGCAGTAGCAGCAGCAGCAGCAGCAGCAACACCACCACCACCACCTCCACCACCACCACCACCACCGCCCACAGCAGCAGTAGCAGCAGTAGCAGCAGCAGCAGCAACAGCAGTAGCAGTAGCAGCAGCAGCACAACCACCAC
>NW_014599008.1:0-511 GCF_000485595.1 Priapulus caudatus | reverse complement strand
GCTAATCGCCAAACATGTAATCGATTCCGGACGATCGCTGTTCATGCATATCAGCGTGATGTCGGGTGTGGCCGCCGTTTTATCGGCCTTGATGAATAATGTTGCAGCACTGGCGTTACTCATGCCGATTGATATGCAGGCGGCTGTCAAGGCAAAACGTAGCCCGGCATTAAGTCTGATGCCTTTGTCCTTTGCTTCAATCCTCGGCGGTATGATTACCCTGATCGGTACACCACCGAATATTATTATCGCCAGTTTTCGTGAAAAGGCCATCGGCGAACCATTCGGAATGTTTGATTTCACGCCGGTGGGTTTGGTCACCGCGATAGTCGGTGTCATATTTATTGCGCTGGTTGGTTGGCGTTGGATTCCAGTACAAAGCAGCGGGCAGGGTGCTGCAGCCAGGCTGTTCGATATTCAGGAATACACCGCTGAAGTTCGAGTCGGTGAAGATTGCGCTGTGATAGGCCAGAAAATGCGCGAACTTGATGCGCAAGCCGAAGACGCCGAC
>NW_014599007.1:0-511 GCF_000485595.1 Priapulus caudatus | reverse complement strand
CGTATGCCCGGCCGTCTGCGGCTCAGCTTGCGCAGGCCAGTTCCCGCATCCGGCGCGACGCGTCGAAGTCCCGGGCTTGCATGGCAGCCGCAGCGCAGCCACGCTTTTCCAGCCGCTCGGCCAGCAGCCAGCAAAATGCGTCCAGCGCGGCCCTGCCGTGCGTCGCGACGAATTCGCGCATGACTTCGTGCACGGCGCCTTCCTGTGTCGCCGCCGAAAGCATGCTGGAAATATGCGACGCGCCGCGCGCGAGTTCGAGCGAATACGCCGCTTCGTAGTAGTACAGACCGCTTTGACGCGGCTTTTTGTGGGCCTTTCTCATGTTTCCCCCGTTTGCCTGGATCTCGCAGGCGCCTGCATCTTTGCAGGTGGCGCATGACGCGGCAATGAATCGGCAGTGCCGGGGGCCAAATCTGTCGCTATGTCTCAAATACTTGTTGTTTTGTCTCACACGCGGCTTGCACGATCCGGGTTTCTGCTCAACGCATCAAGGCCATCCAGTAGCGCCAGT
>NW_014599005.1:0-511 GCF_000485595.1 Priapulus caudatus | reverse complement strand
ACACACACACACACACACACACACACACACACACACACACACACACACACACACACACACACACACACACCGAGAGTGTGTCAGCGTCGGCATGTGAACCCCCAGACGGGATGCAATATGTGTTCTCGCTGAAATCTCTCCCGTCGTTGTTAGAATTTACAGAGATTCAAACGTACATTCGATTCTTGTCCTGGAAACGTACATGTAAACGCAGCACGGTGCGCAATATGCGTTCACGTCACCATCTCTCCCGTCGTTATAAGAATTTACAGAGATTCGTTCGATTCTTGTTTTCGCGGAAGGCCGCATGTAAAACCCCCCACACCTTAATGCAATATGCTTTCACGTCTTTTCCTGTCCCCTTGCATCTCTCCATCACTGTATAATCATCATCTACGGTGATTCAAACGCACGTTCGATTCTTGCTGCGTAACCCGCATGTAAACCTACCACCGTGGTAAGCTATATTATATCACAGTGGCTATATGCCCGGCAGCCGGCGTATATCTGA
>NW_014599004.1:0-511 GCF_000485595.1 Priapulus caudatus | reverse complement strand
TGAGGATGACATTTTAAAGCACCTTTCATTACAAAATGTTCACAACATCTCTCCATCGCTCCGCCAGGTGACAAACGCACGTTCTCTCTATGTTTCTCTACGGCCCATAATATTTACGGACGGCAGCCATATGCACATATGTGTTTACACCGTGCTATTTGTGTCTATACACCTGCTTGGTGCAGCATAGAACCATCGGTATAGGTGTATACATTAGGCAGACGTCGGTAGTAGAGTAAACAGTGTCGTGCGATTGTTTGGTTCAACCTTCGCCCGTTTCTCTGTTTGCCCGTTCGCTTCCGCGATCAGTTACGTGTACACATGGATAGGTCACCATGTACGGCAACCGACGTCAATCCAGACGCATTTACATCGCACGGCAAAGACCGCCGGAGAGCGCTCGCGCGGTTTCAACATTATGTATTAACGGTATCACCGCCTGTGGTTATGCATACATCTCCCTCTCTGTCTCTCTCTTTCTCTCTCTCTCTCTCTCTCTCTCTCTCTCTCT
>NW_014599003.1:0-511 GCF_000485595.1 Priapulus caudatus | reverse complement strand
AAACAAGTAGTCGTGCATTTCTGTAATTTCGGTTTTCTCTTCGAAGCGCTTACCATTGATCCTCGTGTTGGAATGTTTTTACCTTGTCGTGTCACTGTGGTTGAGAGCGAAGGAAAAGTGCAGCTAATGACGATTAATCCTCTACATTTGAGTGATCTTTTTAATAATGATGAATTAGAAAAGTCTTGCAAGGAAATGCACGAGGTTTATACCACCTTGTTAGAGGATGCTAGCATATGAAATTAATCATCTTAATTCTTTTGTTTTATCGACAGTCAATAGTTATGCTGATGGTTTATTAATGGGAGTTATATCCGCGCTTTTGAAAATACAATTGATAAAATAAAACCCGAAGAAAAAGGCGGTGCGGTAATCGTTGTTGATTCGCCATATAATTTAGAAGAAACCGTAGAGAATTTAAAGCAGGCAATAACCGATCAAAATTTCACTTTAATACGTACCGACTACTTGGATCGCGGTCTTGTTGATGAAGGTAAAGAAAATAAAAAAC
>NW_014599002.1:0-511 GCF_000485595.1 Priapulus caudatus | reverse complement strand
CGCGCGCGACACACACACACACACACACACACACACACACACACACACACACACGACAACAAACAACACACACACACACGCACACACACACACACGGGCACACATTGGATCAGAATTGGCCGACGAACAACTTTTCCGCTGTTATTTTGCCGCGGGGTTTTCTTCTGAAGCAGCATTCGACGGCGAGTGAGAAACTTGGGGAATGAGGAATGAGGGTGTACGTGTGCGCACGCGTTGGTATGTAGAGATACTGATTTGCAGCGTCTGCGACGCTCACGACACTTGCGTTTGATGACGTCATCGCCCTGCGTCGCCTTCTATACGTGAGGCTACCATGATGCAACCCCTACATCGCCTGCGTCACTGCCTCTCACTCTCATGACGCAATCCTACACGCCATATGTAATACATAGACATATATATATATATTAATATAGCGTGTGTGTGTGTGTGTGTGTGTGTGTGTGTGTGTGTGTGTGTGTGTGTGTGTGTGTGTGTGTGTGTGTGTGTG
>NW_014599001.1:0-511 GCF_000485595.1 Priapulus caudatus | reverse complement strand
ACTCCTCGACGTAAACCCGGTAGCGAATGCTGTAAACCTCTTGCCGCTGCTCCGCAGTCTCGGCAATATCGACCTTGAAATATTTGATAAACTCTTCTTTGCAGTTATATTTGCTTTTAATTGAGCCGCTCATTATTCAAGTGGCTTGTTCATTAGCTAGTTGTTCAGTCATGTTGATTAGTTCTGTGCCTATACATCCTGAAATCCCTGGGTGAACGAAGCCGCTATGCGGCAAAAACAAGCCTCTGAGTCATAAACGATGATTTCTCTACACAGGCAACCCTACCTGTGATTATGTTGAGGTTTAGATTTATTCATTTAACGGTTCATATATAGTTCGTTAATTCTATATACTTAAAAATATTTGAGTAATTATTAGATTTAACTGTTTATGAGCTTATCTAAAAAACTAAGTGCATGGCAGCACGCCAGCCTTATCGATAGCGCAACTGCCGATAAAATTATCGAGTTTGAAAAGCATCATTCAAAGCCCATTGCACTTTGGGCATTT
>NW_014599000.1:0-511 GCF_000485595.1 Priapulus caudatus | reverse complement strand
CTTGATGTTTGTCTGGATAGGCATTGGACAGTTTGAACTTGCCCTTGGGCATTTGGTAATACACGCTATTTGGCGAGCCTATCAATTCCTCCATGCACCCTCTTTCTTACGTCAAGTAGAGCACCCTCCACACCCTGTACCTCGCTGGTTACATAAGAAAAAATGGCTATACACCGCCGCACTGCAACGCTTTTGGTTAGATGGCTTATCCAATAGGCTATTCAGCAAGCCCACACATACTTTAGCCAATGAAGTGCAAATGTTCGATGAAAATGTCATCGACCGTATGACCGGTATGCCCTCGCTATCGCAGATGCTTTTCACTCTCTCTCACTGGGAATCCTTTCAAGAAGGGAGCTTTGTACTGCGCAATGAAATCGGCAAGGGACGCGGTATATTCGGCGGCACACTGGAATGGTTTGGTTCTGTACTGCAGTGGTTCGAGGAGCGTCTGGTACTAAAAGGTAGCGGCGAAGGTCTCATAAAGTCTATGGATTTTATCGGTAAATAC
>NW_014598999.1:0-511 GCF_000485595.1 Priapulus caudatus | reverse complement strand
CTCTCTCTCTCTCTCTCTCTCCTCTCTCTCTCTCTCTCTCTCTCTCTTCTCTCTCTCTCTCTCTCTTTCTAGCTCTCTCTCTTTCTCTCTCATTCTCTCTCTTCCCTCTCTCCCCTCTCTCCCCTCTCTCCCCTCTCTCTCCCCCCCTCTCTCTCTCTTTCTCTCTCTCTCTCCAGCCTAGAAAGGCTCTATCTTGTGTTTCCGCACTGCTCGAGCGTTGCTGCTCACCGCCGCTAGTGATCGATCCCCAGCCGGTGTTAGTCGCTTTGTAGAGGATGCCTCGCGCGGTCTGCTCCTCCGGCGCCGTCTCCAGAGCTATTGGATGCACATTGTCGCTGAACTCGACGTCGCGCGCGAGTCTGAGCAGAGCGATGTCGCGCTCAAAGCCGTCATAACCAGGATGTATAAACGTGGCGTCGACCTGGCGACGCAACCGATATCTATATACATATAATTTTGTGTGTGTGTGTGTGTGTGTGTGTGCGTGCGTGCGTGCGTGCGTGCGTGCGTG
>NW_014598998.1:0-511 GCF_000485595.1 Priapulus caudatus | reverse complement strand
TTAAGTCGGTAAGCGGTTTGTATGTGATTGCTTCTGGCAGTTACTCTGGGGATATTATGCGTATGCTTAGTAGTCCTAGAATGGAGTTTTTGATTTCTCAGGCTGAGCAGAAATTTGATTTTGTGATTATCGATTCGCCTTCGGTGGGAGGCTTTGCAGATACCCTGTTGTTGTCATCATTAGTCTCGTCGACCTTAATTGTTGCGGATGAGGCTAAATTAAGAATTCCCAAAATACGTCACACATTAGAACAGTTAATGCGCATTAAGAGTACCGCAGTTGGGATTCTGTTAGTAAATTCAACCAATCCAATGGTAGCAGATAGTGCTCATGAGAGACATTATCGCAAGAGCGTGCCGTGGTTAGTTGCAAATGCTTTTTCGGGAGATGTTTCCAATAATCATTTTACAAATCAAAAGACACCCTCAGATAAAAAGACTAAAGTAAGTGGAGTGAAAAGGTCTGGGCGGAGCAAATCTGAGAAGGAAGGGATTAATTTGGGTTATATGAG
>NW_014598997.1:0-511 GCF_000485595.1 Priapulus caudatus | reverse complement strand
GAGAGAGAGAGAGAAGAGAGAGAGAAAGAGAGAGAGAAAGAGACCGAATGAGAGCTAATAGAGGGGGGCAAGGACCCGCGTGTATGCAGCCTAACAGCACCACTGACACTGTACAGCACGTGCGCGCCCTATCTGCCGTGCACACACACACGCACATACGTTCGTACAGTCAGCACATGTTTACATGTGTAAACACACTACAGAGTACAGACTACAGAGTACAGAGGCTCGCTGCGGCCATTCTGAGCGGCAGCTCGAGTTACCCGCGTGAGATTTCGAGTTGATTTCTCGAAAACCTCAAAACTGCCGCGCTCCTCTCGCCTTCCACCCCCGCCCACCGAATCCTCCCCGGCTCCAACCCCCGTGACACGTTCAGTTCACCACGCGCCGGCAAGCGGCGTCCGGCAACGTACCACACGCTCGAATACTCACACACACGCACGCACGCACACACGCTCGCACGCACGCACGCACGCACACACACACACACACACACACACACACACACACA
>NW_014598996.1:0-511 GCF_000485595.1 Priapulus caudatus | reverse complement strand
ACCCGCCTGTCGGGCAAGTGATGCATAAATTTTTGATCGTCTGATGGCTGCGAAGCAATTTCAGCCATCCCATTGACTGAGTATTGACAGACATGTTTCCATAAATCTTTTTTTTCTTCAATTTTTGTTTCGGGGGTCACGGTTCTGATCAAGAATGTCTGATGGGGTCGAGGGGACAGAAATGTTAAAAAGAACCACTGCACTAGCACGAGTAGCGACCTTGTCAGCTATCAGTGCCAGCAGCGAAGCGGCCCCAAGAAGTGATAGCCGATCTCCGTAGCGCCGTTCGTGTCTCCGAACGCGAGTGACGTCACGGGAAGCGCGGTGACGTCATTCAGCGTGCCGTTGTCCTGGCGCCACACGCTGTCGTTGTTGTCGCAGTTGCACGTGGTTTTGTTGTTAGCGCAGTTACCTGTCAAACGTTGTTATAGCTATAATAGAGAGGCATCGCTGGCGGGGCAATCAATAGAGACGGGGTATCAGGGGCGACAGCTTCCCTTCCACGAATCCA
>NW_014598995.1:0-511 GCF_000485595.1 Priapulus caudatus | reverse complement strand
GATATAACGAGTTTGTATGATGAGGTGACGGTCGATATTCAGCAGTTGGAAGACATGGTGGCGCAATTTAATCAGAAAAAAATGTCCACTACTGATATTCAAAACGAGATGAATCGTACCGTGCAACGCTTAAATGCCTATAAAGCTAATGGCAATGTTCTTAATTTAAGATCCACCCTACGCTCTCACATGTATGAAGGGCGCGTGACCGATGGTATTAATTTACAGGGGTCACCTATTACCTGTCCGGATGATAATATTGATATAAAAGGCACGGGAATTATCAAACAAGTGGAAAGATTGCCGCAGGTAAAAGAAGTGAAATTGTTTAACCCTGACAGCGAAAAAGAAGTACTAACACGCGCTCTGAATGTGTTTATGCAGATTCCCAAAGCTTTGATGCCAAATTCGTGGCTCACCAATATGTTTGGTAAAAAGAGCGTTGAAAATGCCGATGCTACCAAAATTACTTCCATTGACTACGCACCTTTATTCCTCGGCGGCTTGATCG
>NW_014598994.1:0-511 GCF_000485595.1 Priapulus caudatus | reverse complement strand
CTCAGTAGCATCATTCATGAGATGGGTTTTGATATTTATATCGCTGATTACGACCATCTGGACGTCTATACCTGCAGAATCATTGTGCCGGGAATGTCGGATATTTACCCAGTCGATGACCTAGTCTGGAACAACAATAACGAAGGTGCTCTATTTCGCGAAGAGATACTATCCCTCAGAAATCTAGATAAGAAAAATGGCAAGACCTTTTTGAACGACTGGAAGAAGGCAGCTATCATGATATGCAACGTGTCGCCGAGTTTATCGGTATCGCGCCAGACCATGGTTCTGTATGGGCGGGGCTTCGTATTGGTGAATTGAAAGCCATGTTATGCCTCGCCCGTGGTGACCTTGAAGAAGCATTGAACTGGATTGACTGGTGCCTACATATGGATCAACTTACCGTGTGCCGTCTGCATATCTACAATTGCTTGAAGGTTCTATTGGAAATCGAACTGGACGAGTCACGCAACAATAAAGATTTCACAGACGCTCTTGATAAATTATACGG
>NW_014598993.1:0-511 GCF_000485595.1 Priapulus caudatus | reverse complement strand
CGGGATGTGGTGATACGCGGTGTGGGATGGCGGGATGCGCACGCGGGGTGCGGGATGTGGTGATACGCGGTGTGGGATGCGCACGCGGGGGATGCGGGGTGCGGGATATAGATACGGATGCGGAAAATGATGCAGTGGGAGCCCTCACACGCTGCTAGTTTATATAGGGGTAAGACGATTTTTTCGACATATCGATGTATCATGATACAAACCTCGACGATACACGTATCGATATGTTTGACCATTCACGATACATGTATCAATACTCTACTGGCTAAAATCCATATTATTCAATAGCGTAGTTCCATCAGAAAACAAAATAAACGTGACACAATTCGCAGTCCAATAGCAGTTGTTTATTAAGCACTCCATGATACTGATTCGTCAATCGTCAACCTTCACATGATTGGTAGAGTGCCGGTTAAGCTTATAGCTTGTTAGGCAGTTTCTTTAGTATCGCATCGTAAAGGTTGCATTGCGTTACGTGTCGTATCGTGCGTTACCGGCATAT
>NW_014598992.1:0-511 GCF_000485595.1 Priapulus caudatus | reverse complement strand
GTCCCGGTTACCGCGCCAAAGGCATTGGCATCAAAGACCTTGTTATCATTCTCGTTATGCGCATCAAACACCACCGCAGCGTACTCTTGCCCTAATACTGTGGTCGCTTTACTCATTGGCAATACAGTCTGCCCTTGGATCTGCGCATTCGTCAGCCATAAGGTCGCCACCTTGGCAGTGAAATCTTTTGCGATGTGTAAACAATCCTCATGCGCACCACTAATAACAAAGAGCTGACGGTGGCGATAAGCTTGATTCTGATTCACTGGCGATTATTTTGTGTTTGCACTTAAATGATAACGATAATGAGAAGTAATAGGGTAACGCCTATCTTTACCGAACGCACGCTTGGTGATTCGTATGCCGGGCGCTGATTGGCGACGCTTATATTCATTCAACAAGACTAAATTAGCCACGCGACGCACGGTTTCTAATTCATAACCTTGCTCGACAATATCATCCACACTGGCGCACTCTTCAATAAAACGTCGTAACACCGCATCTAAAATAT
>NW_014598991.1:0-511 GCF_000485595.1 Priapulus caudatus | reverse complement strand
CTCTACTCTCTCTCTCTCTCTCTCTCTCTCTCTCTCTCTCTCTATCTTCTCTCGCTCTCACTATCTCTCTCTCGCTCTCTTTCTCTGGTGGCGAGCGCAATGACGCTGCTGCTGCTGCGCGCTTTGACACTCTGAGCGCTCTGCTGCGGCTGCCGTCACCGATACGCAGCGGCAAGGCTCCTGCCGAGGTGCGGTCGAGCTATTATAGAATGAAGATGCGTATAGCGCTGTAGGCGATTACTGCGCGCAGTGAAGCCAGGAGAGAGAGGGAGTTAGAGAGAAGAGCGAGCGAGCGAAGAGGAAGAAAAGTGTGCGCAGAAGCGCGCTCACACACGGCGCGCGCGCACAAGCATGAACATGCATATACACACACGTACACACACGCGCGCGCACACACACACACACACGCACGCAAGCACGCACGCACGCACCCAAACACGCACGCACGCACACACACGCACGCACGCACGCACGCACGCACACACACACGCGCACGCATGCACGCACGCAC
>NW_014598990.1:0-511 GCF_000485595.1 Priapulus caudatus | reverse complement strand
CTTTAGACTGATGCTTAGTTCTTGAGTCCTAAATGGTGTTAATTCTCTGTTATTGAAACAAAGCCAATATCTTCCATAATCGTATAGATCGCAGGTAATACCAACATAATCAATAAGGTGGATGTCACCATGCCAAAAATAATACTGGTGACCAGCGGTATTAAGATTAAGGCTTGCGTGCTGGTTTCAAACAATAAGGGTGTCATCCCTGCGATAGTGGTAATAGAGGTCAAGAAGATGGCTCTAAAACGATCGCGTACAGCTTGAACGGCGGCATCGTGTAAAGCCATTCCTTCGGCCGCGTGAACTTTGACAAATTCCACTAGCAATATTGAGTCATTCACTACAATGCCTGCCAGCGAAACAAAGCCAATCATGCTCGGAAGCGTAAAATCTAAGCCCATGATGAGGTGACCCCAGATGGCACCAATCAGCGCTAATGGGATATTAATCATGATAATAAAGGGTTCACGATAATTCTTAAAAATAAAGCTCAGCAGTAAGAATACCC
>NW_014598989.1:0-511 GCF_000485595.1 Priapulus caudatus | reverse complement strand
GCACGCACACACGCACACGCGTACGCACATGCGCACATACATACATACACGCATACACGCATACGCACATACTCATAAACACAAATACATACACACGCATATACACCATACTACACTACTAATACTATACACACATACTACACTACTAATACTATACACACATACTACACTACTAATACTATACACACATACTACACTACTAATACTATACACACATACTACACTACTAATACTATACACACATACTACACTACTAATACTATACACACATACTAATCATGTTTACCTCTCCTATTGCTTTTGTCTCACGATAGGATCTCACAGTCACCGAGGTAGATGCACCGTCTAAGCATGCACAAACGCACGCGTGCCTTAACCCTAACCCTAACCCTAACCCTAACCCTAACCCTAACCCTAACCCTAACCCTAACCCTAACGGTAACGGTAACGGTAACGGTAACGGTAACGGTAACGGTAACGGCAACGGCAACGGCAACGGCAACGGCAACGG
>NW_014598988.1:0-511 GCF_000485595.1 Priapulus caudatus | reverse complement strand
AGATATAACACTCTCCAACACAAGGATAGATATAACACTCTCCTCCCATCACGTAACACAAGGACAGATATAACACTCTCCAACACAAGGATAGATATAACACTCTCCCATCACGTAACACAAGGACAGATAACACTCTCCAACACAAGGATAGATATAACACTCTCCAACACAAGGACAGATATAACACTCTCCAACACAAGGATAGATATAACACTCTCCAACACAGGGATAGATATAACACTCTCCCATCACGTAACACAAGGACAGATATAACACTCTCCAACACAAGGATAGATATAACACTCTCCTCCCATCACGTAACACAAGGACAGATATAACACTCTCCAACACAAGGATAGATATAACACTCTCCCATCACGTAACACAAGGACAGATAACACTCTCCAACACAAGGATAGATATAACACTCTCCAACACAAGGACAGATATAACACTCTCCAACACAAGGACAGATATAACACTCTCCAACACAAGGATAGATATAACA
>NW_014598987.1:0-511 GCF_000485595.1 Priapulus caudatus | reverse complement strand
GCTTAGCGGCGGTGAATGTTTTTATGGGTAGTCCGAAGTAATTTATAGTTCAGAGATTTATACAAATGAGTAACGGTAATACTAGCGACAACAAACTGTATGCTATCGTCAATGATGCGGCCATTTTAGAGTATGATCGTAGCAAGCCTATCCCTGGACATCAGCGACGTTACTTGGAACAAATGGATGCTCAAATGGATAGGGGCATTAAACTGGGTGATGATCATATTGATCACCCTGATACATTGCAGCGTGCGCAATATGTAGCCAACTCTTTAATGAATGCACTTTTTAAAGAGAATTTTACACTTGCCCTTGCCATGTGCACGTATCTCGCCAAACGCATCCCCGATTTACAACAAGTCAAAGCTATTGGTGAAGAGAAAGAACTCTCGATTGAATTAGTCTTTGATCGCAGCTTTGAGAAAGCGCAGCAAGAACAAAAAATTGAATTTTTCAAACCTGAGAGTATCAATACGACAAGGCACTAATTTTGAGAAAATAACGGTTT
>NW_014598986.1:0-511 GCF_000485595.1 Priapulus caudatus | reverse complement strand
ACACCACCACCACCACACACACACACACACACACACACACACACACACACACACACACACACACACACACACACACACACACACACTGCACACCTCCCATTCATCGCCTAATAGACCCCCATTTTAGAATTACGCGGCGGATTGTCCGGGAAAAAGGGGGATCGTGGGCGATGGAAGGAAACTCTCTAATTGAATTTAAACTGAGATGCGATTACGCCTAACACAATAATCACAGACGGACCACGGATGGTAAACGTAGGGGAAAAAACGAGCGGGAAAAAGAGCAGCGAAATGCGGGTCGATTGAGCGGCTAATTGAGGGTTAAATGCGCTCGAATATACGCGTTACGTTAATCCGTCGTCTCGGGAAGGAAGGTTGGCAAGAAGGAAGGGTGTCGGGAAGGAAGGTGAGAAGGAAGGGTATAGGGAAGGAAGGGTGTCGGGAAGGAAGAGTGTCGGGAAGGAAGGTTGGTGAGAAGGAAAGGTGTCGGGAAGAAAGGTTGGTGAGAAGG
>NW_014598985.1:0-511 GCF_000485595.1 Priapulus caudatus | reverse complement strand
TTGATCATCATGTAACGAGTGGGCCAACACTTCACATAATGGACCCAAATACTGCTCGACTTTCCCCAAAAATGCTGCCTGGTCATTTTCAGATGTGAAAAGTGCATTGCCAGCCACTGCTCGGTTGCTAATCAAATAAATTCTCTTTTCAAAAAGATGTCTACATTTCATGATTTATGTATTTATTATTTTACGAAATCGCCTTTTTTATAAAGACCCTATAGTATTAGTGGTTTTAAAAAGTTTTTCGTTATCATTTTTCCGAAGTATTTTTAAAAAACTTTGAATCTAGGTCAATTTAAAACCTGTTTTTAGTGGTTCATTGATCTGGCTGCAGAGGAAATTAGGTAGGAGAAAATTAGACTGAAAAAAATATATATAAGGGTGATTTACTTGCTGTGGTTTATCTACTTTGATCTCCAATCAGCAAACACGAAGACGGAGCATAGCGGTAATTCTACAACTGATGAGTAACGAAGATATCTCCCAAAAGATGAACTTGTCTGCCCGG
>NW_014598984.1:0-511 GCF_000485595.1 Priapulus caudatus | reverse complement strand
GTGCAGCAATCTTTACCATTGGGCTTATTTGATGGGGCTTTGCCAGTAATACCTCTGCCAGATAAAAAGTGGCATAGCCGTAATAATCAATTTGCACTGGCCGCCGTTAAACAGATCGATAGCGAAGTGAGTTCGGCGATTGCTGAATTTGGTGCGCACCGCGTGGGTGTGATTATTGGCACCAGTACCTCCGGTATTGCTGAGAGTGAATCGGCTGTCAGGCAATGGGTCAACACAGCGACAGTACCAGCAGATTATGATTATGGCTTGCAGGAAATGGGCGCAACGGCTCAGTTTATTGCCAAAGTGCTGAGCGTTCAGGGGCCGAGTTATGGCATATCGACGGCTTGTTCTTCTGGGGCAAAAGCGCTGGCAGCGGCACGTCGTTTGATTCGCTCTGGTATTTGCGACGCGGTTATTGCCGGTGGTGTTGATACCCTGTGTCAGCTAACGGTTCAGGGCTTCTCATCGCTTGAGGCGGTCAGCGATGAATGTTGTAATCCTTTCAGTA
>NW_014598983.1:0-511 GCF_000485595.1 Priapulus caudatus | reverse complement strand
ACCTGGCAGCCTGCCTGCCTACCTGCCTGTCTGCCTGTCAGCCTACCTGCCTGTCTGCCTGTCTGCCTGTCAGCCTGCCTGCCTACCTGCCTGTCAGCCTACCTACCTGCCTGCCTGCCTGCCTGCCTGCCTACCTACCTGCCTGTCAGCCTACCTGCCTGCCTTCCTGCCTACCTGCCTGCCTACCTGCCTACCTGCCTGTCTGCCTGTCTGCCTGTTAGCCTACCTGCCTGCCTGCTTACCTGCCTACCTTCCTGCCTGCCTGCCTACCTGCCTGCCTGTCTGCCTGCATTAGGGGGCGTGCGTGCGTGTGTGCACACACGCGTATGTGAATGTACGTGTGTTACTGTTTGTTAAGTCATCACCTCGGGTGATCACCAGTAAGTAGGATGCCGGCATGCACCCTGGTGTCTGGGGAACTACAGCGACAGCATCCAGGGGCCCGTTGTCAGAAACAAAATTAGTTTTAACATTAGTCTTACCATTAACTTAACGACGTTAACGGCCCCGA
>NW_014598982.1:0-511 GCF_000485595.1 Priapulus caudatus | reverse complement strand
GTCGGCAAGCCTGACGCCAAACGTCGAGCGATCAGAGATCATCGAAAATACCACTGGCAGCTCAGCGGTAGCCGCCAGTGCGTTGAAAAAGGTTCAGTACAGCGTGTCTATCGCTATGCGCTCTATCAAAGCATCGCACCTGGCATTAGCGTTAAGTGCCACGGTGACAACACTGGCAAGCGCTGCTGTTCTGGATGAGGCTCACACTTGCTATCTGGATAAATTCACTGCGCTGGACCACACCAATATCAGCGCAGTGACCATCACCGGTGCGGGTGGCACACCAACCTATATTGCGGACACGGATTATAAGGTTCATGCCGAAGAAGGCATGATCGAGTTTTTGTCTGGTGGCACGATCACTGATGCGCTTGCCGTGTTAATCGATTACACCTTTGCCGATCAGCAGCACGTTAAGAGCGATCCAACTAATGAGGATCTATATCTTGTCTTCTCTGGCATAAATACAGCGGATAACGACAAGCGCACCCGCTGCGAGATGTACAAAGTG
>NW_014598981.1:0-511 GCF_000485595.1 Priapulus caudatus | reverse complement strand
CAGCAACAGTAGCAACAGCAGCAGCAGCAGTAGCAGCAGCAGCAGTAACAGCAGCAGTAGCAGCAGTAGTGGCAACTGAAGGAGCAGTTGCAGCAGCTGTAGCAGTAACAGCAGTAGCAGTAGCAGCAGTAGTAGTAGCAGCAGCAGCAGTAACAGTAGCAACAGCAGCAGCAGCAGTAGTAGCAACATCAGCAACAGTAGCAACATCAGCAGTAGCAACAGCAGTAGCAACAGTAACAGCAGCAGTAGCAGCAGTAGTGACAACTGAAGCAGCAGTAGCAGCAGCAGCTGTAGCAGTAGCTGCAGTAGCTGTAGCAGCAGTAGTAGTAGCAGCAGCAGCAGTAACAGTAGCAACAGCAGCAGCAGCAGTAGTAGCAACATCAGCAACAGTAGCAACATCAGCAGTAGCAGCAGCAGTAGCAACAATAGCAGCAGCAGCAGCAGCAGTAGCAGCAGCAGCAGCAGCAGCAGGCAGCAGCAGTGCAGGAGCAATAGCAGCAGCAGTGCAGGA
>NW_014598980.1:0-512 GCF_000485595.1 Priapulus caudatus | reverse complement strand
ACGCTTTCCAGCATTCCCCTCTATTGATCGATGTCAAAACTCAACCCGATATCCGACCAAACCCCTGGTTGCGATAAAACGATATTATTGATAGCATCCGCGGGTCGCTGATTCAGACCGGTCCACCTTTCCGGTATGAATTGCAGCGAACGGGGCAGGCGGATCGCTTGCGCAACAGAGTCTGTAACTCAGCAGTCTCTCCGAACTCAGCCGCCTACCAGGGCGCTGATACACGCCGGGCCCCGTCACGTCTTTTTCTCTGGTGCTCGTCGTCGTTGTTCCCCATTGAAAATCATTGGGGCGCTGTTCGTTTGCGCAGGTCATTCCGTCTGACCGGTTGACCCGAAAACAATCGAGGAGCTCCTGATGATGCCGCTGTTCTCTCTTAACCGCCTTACCTCCGTTTCCGTGGCCGCCGCGCTGCTCGCATTGGCTGCAAGCGCGAACGCCGACACCGTGAAGATCGCCATTGCCGGCCCGTTCAGCGGCCCGGTCGCCCAGTACGGCGACAT
>NW_014598979.1:0-512 GCF_000485595.1 Priapulus caudatus | reverse complement strand
GGCGGACATATCGACTATAACGCGACAACGCGAGTCAATATTAACCGAGAGCCACCGACGCGGCCGTCGGCGGGACCAAGGAATGCGGCCCACGTTCCCCCGCATCTACGGAGCACGCAGCCTCAGTACCACAGTACTCCCGCATCCGCGGAGCACGCAGCCTCAGTACCACAGTACCCCCGCATCCGCGGAGCACGCCGCTTCAGTACCACAGTACTCCCGCATCCGCGGAGCACGCAGCCTCAGTACCACAGTACCCCCCGAATCCGCGGAGCCCGCAGCTTCAGTACCACAGTACCCCCGCATCCGCGGAGCACGCAGCCTCAGTACCACAGTACCCCCGCATCCGCGGAGCACGCAGCCTCAGTACCACAGTACCCCTCCATCCGCGGAGCACGCAGCCTCAGTACCACAGTACCCCCGCATCCGCGGAGCACGCAGCCTCAGTACCACAGTACCCCCGCATCCGCGGAGCACGCAGCCTCAGTACCACAGTACCTCCGCATCCGCAG
>NW_014598978.1:0-512 GCF_000485595.1 Priapulus caudatus | reverse complement strand
CACACACACACACACACACACACACACACACACACACACACACACACACACACACACACACACACACACACACACACAGTCAGAGGTTTGCTCTCTCGCCCATTATATATGTTGTTCTCTGCCAATAACCCTCTATAGTTCTCACCAAAGCAGATAACAAAGCGAATGTACGTCATGCACGTCCTTCACTCCATGCCAACCCCTTATCTCCGCCATCCTTGCCATCCATACACATTACCTGCTCAGTCTACTGGGCAACAGCAAGGATGCGAAGGCTTTGCATACAGACAAGAGAGGTAGAGGGACAGGAGAGGGACATGTAAGGGAGATCGACCTGCAAAATGAACGGGATAAGGCATATAAGGCTTATAATTATGTAACACTCGGAATTTGACGACGGTGTTTGTGCTGTTTTGCTCTATCGCAGTCGGTCGGTGCGTGTGTGTGTGTGTGTGTGTGTGTGTGTGTGTGTGTGTGTGTGTGTGTGTGTGTGTGTGTGTGTGTGTGTGTGT
>NW_014598976.1:0-512 GCF_000485595.1 Priapulus caudatus | reverse complement strand
CTCTCTCTCTCTCTCTCTCTCTCTCTCTGTCTGTCTGCCTCTCTCTCTCTCTCTCTCTCTCTCTCGCTCTCGCGCTCTCTCTCTTCTCTCTCTCTCTCCGCAAGACATAACTTGCCAGACGGACTCAGGCCGCACATCAATCACCTGGACACCGCCTCCGTCGCTGCCGCCGCCGCCGCCACTGCTCGCTTGATCCCCGGCGCGCTCGTTACACGTTGGATTTGCATGACGTAGACTTGTCGGCTACTGTCTGCTCTAACAATCATCATCACCGACGCTGCCGCCGACGACGCCGACGACGATAATGACGACGCCGACGACGACGCTGCCGACGCCGCCGACGACGACGACGCCGACGATAATGACGACGCCGACGACGACGACGCTGCCGCCGACGCTGACGACGACGACGCCGATGACGACGCCCTAACGACGACGACGCCGACCACGCCGCCTCCGCCGCCGACGACGACCGGAGGAGAGAGAGAGAGGGAGAGGGAGACAGAGAATGA
>NW_014598974.1:0-512 GCF_000485595.1 Priapulus caudatus | reverse complement strand
GGACTATGCAACGGTTCCATCAATTTGGGGCGAACTGGGTATCAATGGTCAACATGCTTTTTATCAATATCTACATCAAAGCAACAACGTAGTACCAGCAGATTTTATTGGCTCAGTTGCGAGTGTAACGCCAGTAAAAGGCCACCACGAAACATTGATGGCAAACTTCTTTGCGCAAACCCAAGCGTTAATGGTTGGTGTTAATGAAGAACAGGTTAGGGCAGACTTAAAAGCGAAAGGGCGCACGGCTGACTATATTGATAAAGTGGCGCCTCATAAAGTGCATAAAGGTAATAGACCAACCAATACTATTTTGTTAAAGCGTATTGACCCTAAAGCCCTGGGTAGTTTGATTGCCGCTTACGAGCACAAAATCTTTGTTCAAGGTATTATTTTGCAAATATGCTCGTTCGATCAATGGGGTGTAGAGCTTGGTAAAGGTTTAGCCGCTGAAATTCAAGAAGAATTAGAAAGTAATAATATCTCTGATAAGCATGATTGTTCTACGGCTA
>NW_014598972.1:0-512 GCF_000485595.1 Priapulus caudatus | reverse complement strand
ACTTTGCCCGCATTTTCAGTTGGGGTGTGATCCAGATACTGAGTGCCCTCTAACAGTAGCTGCCATACGGCTACGATCTATGCCTAATAAACCTGCGACCAACTCCGCTTTGATATAAAGCTCTTGATTGAGCAGTCGATTATCCTCAAACAGATCACCAGAAAAATACCGTTCAATAAGCTCACTTTGTGGGTTATTTGATGACGCACCCGTTGCAACAGGATTAGCTAATGATGTTTGAGGGACAAATTTGCTATCTTCAGTTTGGACGTGATGAAAATACTCAGTTCCTGCTCTTATACCTGCCTCACGGTGACGATCCGCGCCTAATAAACCTGCGACCAACTCTACATCATCTAGACTAAGGTTATTATCTACCACATGATAATAGGCGGCCTCTAACTCCTTTCGGTCGTTCAAGGTTAGAAAATCTAACACACTGCCACTGGCTGCGTATGGGTTAGGAGGGGTAGAGGGTGGATCGGACAGGTAACGGGGAAGCGACTCCTGGC
>NW_014598971.1:0-512 GCF_000485595.1 Priapulus caudatus | reverse complement strand
ATAAAGTTGTCATCTATCCAGAACACTGTGTGGCCTTTGTTTAATTATCACCCGTAGTAGCAACAGTAGCAGCAGTAGCAGTAGCAACAGTAGCAGTAGCAACAGTAACAGCAGTATCAGTAGTAGTAGCAGCAGCAGCAGCCGCAACAGCAGCAGTAGCAGCAGCAGCAGTAGCAACAGCAGTAGCAGTAGCAGTAGCAACAGTAGCAGTAGCAACAGCAGCAGCAGTAGCAGCATCATCAGCTGCAACAGCAGCAGTAGCAACAGTAGCAGCAGTAGCAGTAGTAGTAGTAGCAGCAGCAGCAGTAGCAGCAGCAGCAGTCGCAGCAGTAGTAGCAACAGTAGCAGCAGCAGCAGTAGCAGCAGCACAGCAGCAGCAGCAGCAGTAGCAGCAGTAGCAGCAGCAGCAGCAGCACAGCAGTAGCAGCACAGCAGTAGCAGCAGCAGCACAGCAGTAGTAGCAGCAGCAGCAGCAGTAGCAGCAGCAGCAGTAGTAGTAGTAACAGCAGTAG
>NW_014598970.1:0-512 GCF_000485595.1 Priapulus caudatus | reverse complement strand
CGCCCAGGATAAGCTCAAGCAAGAAATGAAACTAAAGCTAGAAGAACTCTCTAAACTTTACTTTTCAACACCGGTTAATATACATCTGACTCAGGGAAAGCGAAGACAGGCTATTTTAAAGGAGATAGATGACTATAAGCCTGATCTTGTCATGATGGGGAGTCGTCGAAAGAAGTCACGCCTAAACCAGCGTTTGCTGGGTGCTACCACGTCATCTGTGTGTGATCGAGCTACTTGTTCGGTGATGGTAATTCGAAAATAAAGATTCTTTAACAACTGAAAATTCAATAATGTCTGGATTTTAATTCGCTTTTATACTTTAGCTAGAATGATCTCAATTGGTGCAGAGAATAACTCTGCGCCTGCTGAAGCTAAATTAAGTCTTGAGATCATCTGACCTAAAACGAAAATGCTGCTTTAATATTTTCGTTTAGTATTAAATCCTCACTCCCCCTATGTGTCAGCATACCAACTCCTGAGAATTGCTAGGTATCAATAGACCTGTTGCATAT
>NW_014598969.1:0-512 GCF_000485595.1 Priapulus caudatus | reverse complement strand
CACTAACAACGTGTTTCCATGTCTCTCCACCAAAGGCGCCTGCATTCATCGCAAGTGCTCCACCGAGCAGCCCAGGGATGCCCGCAAAAAACTCTGCACCCGTCAAATTATTCTTCGCGCAAAATTTGGCTAGCTTTGCACAGGTCACGCTTGCTCCTGCTTCAACATGGCCGTCTGCCGTCATTTTTATCTGCGTCGCAACACCTTGCATCGCGATCACTGTGCCATCAAAGCCACCATCTCTGACTAGAGTATTACTGCCTAGACCCAAGTAGAAGATATCTTCATCAACAGGCAGCGTCTTCAGCATATCTATCAAGCTTTCTATGTCTTCTGCCACAAAATATTGTTTCGCCACGCCGCCAGCTCTCCAACTGGTATGCCTGGACATAGACTCATCGAGCAACAGTGTTCCCCTGATATCCTGTTCACTCATCTGCGGGGCAGCCTCCATCTCATACTTTCTCCCGCAGCTTATCTGGAAGCGTTGAAACGATACGACCGATACTGCC
>NW_014598968.1:0-512 GCF_000485595.1 Priapulus caudatus | reverse complement strand
GAGAGAGAGAGAGAAAGAGATGATAAACGGACAGAGATAGGGGGAGAGGTAGGAGTAGGGGTGACATTTAGATCAAAGGGAGAGCGTGACATTACAAGAAGCACATTTGCGGAGAGCACGCGGATTATATTAGCTTTGCGTGATAGATCGTATATACCTCCTCGTTTCGCAACCCGAAGAATGAATGGTAGTTCCCTGGGTAGCCGACAAACCTGCAACGACAAGCACATCTCGCATGAATGAATGAAGCTCCGAATCGGCAATATTTGCACGTAATCTGGTGAAAGCCGAGTTGCTTTCCTCACGATTTCTTAATCCGCACGAACAGACGCAGCGATGGAATCTAGATGATGGTACGTGCTTCATTTACACAATGACGAGCGCAAATATCAACTCACGTTGCTACGACTAATGTACGAACAATTCGCCGTCTTCGTTATTTGAAATGTATTACGTACCAGCTGCATCTTAATCTCGCTAGCTCACGCGCGTGCTCTCTCTCTCTCTCTCTC
>NW_014598967.1:0-512 GCF_000485595.1 Priapulus caudatus | reverse complement strand
CCGCTGACCGTCTTGACCGTCACCCACTGGCCGTTCTTCACCTGATAGACCGTGGACGAACCGTTCTTCAGCGAGCCATTCGTGTTGAACCCGATATCGCCGGTGATGCCGTCAAAGCTGCTGGCTTGCAGCTTCGCGCGATAGTCGGAGGGCTTCGTCGAATTGGCGGCCTGCATCGCCTTGATGGCGGCCCACGCCGCGTCGTAGCCGAACGGCGCGTACGAGAGCACGTCCACGCCGTACTTCTGCTTGAAGCGGTCGGCGAACTTCGCGCCGACCGGCGTGCTGTCGAGCGGACGGCCGTATTCCCACGCCATGGCGCCTTCGGACACATCGCCCGCGAGCTTGACGAAATCGACATCCTTCACGCCGCCGCCGCCCACATACTGCGCCTTGATGCCGAGCTGGGCCATCTGTTTCATGATGCCGGCCGCCTGCGGGTTGAGGGCGCCCACGAAAATCAGATCGGGGTTCTTGCTCTTGATGTTGGTGAGCTGCGTCTTGAAGTCCGT
>NW_014598966.1:0-512 GCF_000485595.1 Priapulus caudatus | reverse complement strand
CCCGTGCACTTTTGTCGCTTATCTTGCTGGAAAAGTGTTGAGTTGTTGCTGCAAGCTAAGAGTAACGGTCTACCCGTGACGGCGGATGTCGCAGCACATCAACTATTTTTAACGGAAATGGACATCAGTGATTTCAACACTTTGTATCGTACCTTACCGCCATTACGTACAGAAAGAGATCGAGATGCTTTACGTCAAGGCGTAGCAGATGGAGTGATTGATGTGATTTGTTCTGATCATCAGCCCCATGATATTGATGCGAAACTAACTTTATTTCAGCAATCTAGTCCCGGAATATCTGCTTTGGAGACTTTACTCCCGCTGACACTACGTTTAGTGGAGGAAGGTGTGCTGAGCCTAACACAAGCACTTGCTTGTGTTACTTACAAACCGGCCAGTATTATTAATAAACCTGAAAAGGGTAGTCTTGCAGTAGGACAAGCTGCAGACTTGAGTGTGTTTGACCCAAATAGCCATCTGGATATTTCATTGGATACCTTGCAGAGCAAGGG
>NW_014598965.1:0-512 GCF_000485595.1 Priapulus caudatus | reverse complement strand
CTCCCCCTCCTCCTCCTCATCCTTCTCCTCCTCCTCCTCCTCATCTTCCTTTATACACACATAGAGTAAACAAACTACGCTGTGGGCCAGAGATAAATCTTAGATAATAATTAATAGCCTTAATAAATATTTATGTTAATCCTATATAGTCGTTAGTTTGTATCGCTTCACCTATTTCACAAACTGATTGAATAATTTCATCTGATCTCTACAGTTCACATGCTAATAAATGCCTATATGACAACATCCCCAGAACTGCACCTGCTCGAGAGAACTGCAGACCGGGGGCCGCCCGAAAGTGACCAGTGTTCGAACTTCCGTTTCCAGTGCTGCCATCTACCTGGAAGCATCAGACCTGAGGAAGTCTATCGGAGAGAAATACGAAAATTTCGTCAGTGTAAGTTATTTTTAACTTAATTTTGATCAAACTGAGATAAACTTTATTATCATATTTCACAAACTGATTCACGCCAATGCCAGCCCTATATATATATATATATATATATATATAT
>NW_014598964.1:0-512 GCF_000485595.1 Priapulus caudatus | reverse complement strand
CTCTCTCTCTCTCTCTCTCTCTCTCTCTCTCTCACTCGCTCGCTCTTTCTCTCACTATAACACCGCGGGGGAGGAAGGGTTAACTGTGCCGGGTTATATTACACCGAATGTAGGGGGCGTTGCGCATGCCCGCCGACACAAGGAACATACGCGCGCCATGCGAACATTCGCCAGCCATCAGGAAATCATATAGAAGATGTTAGTGTCAGGCAGCCTCGGTACGGGCTAATGGCTGGCTGTGCGCGCGTATTGCGCTATTGGTCGATGCAGAGAGAGGTCGATGGAACACTTCTGCTCATCCGCGCCTCCCCCGCTGGGTCCTCGGGGCATCCATCGCCTGCATGCTGCTGACAAACACATAGCGGAGCGCATGCATTTCTGCCTTCTTTCTTAACCATGGGAGTCGACGGGAGAGAGTGGCGTATATACGTACGTAGTCTTCCGTATACCGATCGGCACCCTGGTCTAAATCTTGTTTCTGTGGCATTCATATTTATGCATGGAAATTCTTC
>NW_014598963.1:0-512 GCF_000485595.1 Priapulus caudatus | reverse complement strand
TAACGACAACCATCAACTGCCGCTAACGTCGCCAATATATGTACATACCGAGGCTGGTGGTGATAGGGCACCCTAACAATACCATAAATTTAACGATCGCCATTCCTATCACCGTTGTCATCGCCATCATCGCCACTAGCACCAATATCAACACAATTCCTATCCCTACAGTCACCCTCATTGTCACCGTTACCGTCACCGTTATCGTCATCGTCACCGTCCCCGTCACCGTCACCATTATCGTCATCGTCAGCGTCACCGTCAGCGTCACCGTTACCGTCGTCTTCACTGTCACTGTCACCGTCACCAACACGGTTACCGGCATCGTCAAGCACCACGCCAACTATTGCCATATTTTTATTAAAGGGGTTGGGAAGATGACATGGTTTTGGCTTGGTTTGTTTTTACCGCAAAACAAACTTGACTATAATATTTCCATTTTTATTAAATGACTTTGCGTAGAGCCGTTTTCCGAATTACAACCCTGAGGCATCTCTCTCTCTCTCTCTCTC
>NW_014598962.1:0-512 GCF_000485595.1 Priapulus caudatus | reverse complement strand
GTTGTGACACTACATAATGTGACGTGACGTTATACGACGCGACGTGATGTAGCGTGACGTGACGCGGTGTGACGCGTTGTGACACTACATAATGTGACGTGACGTTATACGTTGCGACGTGATGTAGCGTGACGTGACGCGGTGTGACACTACATAATGTGACGTGACGTTATACGACGCGGCATGATGTAGCGTGACGTAACGCGGTGTGACGCGGCGTGACACTACATAATGTGACGTGACGTTATACGTTGCGACGTGATGTAGCGTGACGTGACGCGACGTGACGCGGTGTGACACTACATAATGTGACGTGACGTTATACGACGCGACGTGATGTAGCGTGACAGTACATAATGTGACGTGACGTTATACGACGCGACGTGATGTAGCGTGACAGTACATAATGTGACGTGACGTTATACGACGCGACGTGATGTAGCGTGACGTGACGCGACGTGACGCGACGTGACACTACATAATGTGACATGATGTTATACGACGCGATTGTG
>NW_014598961.1:0-512 GCF_000485595.1 Priapulus caudatus | reverse complement strand
ACAAGAGCGAGTTAATTGATGTCCAGAGCTTTGCCGGATTTCCCACCTTTCGCTATAAAGTATTGAAGTGATATATGGCGATATAATATATTATGCTAAACTCTATTGTAACTGGCTACCGCACCAGGAAGAGCAGTAGGCAAGCTAAAGAAAGGGCAATAAATGATAATAAATGGCGCCATTGGAATTCAGTGACAATGCCTAAGCAGTAGGTAACGATCGAGTGCTACCTGCAGGGCAAGGAGAAACTACTGAAAGTTCTACTTTCACGCACGCTAATGAGTATAGAGAGTTCACGTTAGAAACCACGCCGCGGCTATGTCGAAGCATGTCAGTTCCTGCTTCGAGTTAATCCGAAGTTAAGTAGTTCGATATAGTCTACGCAGAATATTTTGTTCTTTCCTTAAATGTCAAGTCACATTTGTACTTGTAACCCTTTCTTGTCACTATCGCTCCACATCACACGTGTGTGCACGCTCTGTGTGTGTGTGTGTGTGTGTGTGTGTGTGTGT
>NW_014598960.1:0-512 GCF_000485595.1 Priapulus caudatus | reverse complement strand
TAATCGCCTTGCTTTACTCGACGAGTTATTGCAATGTTTCCGGAAGGTGGCTGATTTTTCTCGAGTACAGTCATAAATTAAGAATTCCCCGGATTTTTATAAAGTCATAAAAAGGTGGCGAATATGACGCGAATGGTGATTCTGGATCGTGACGGTGTCATTAATCAGGACTCGGACGATTACATAAAGTCCCCCGATGAATGGGTGGCTTTACCTGGTAGCATCGAAGCCATTAATCGATTAAAAAAGGCTGGCTATCTAGTGACTATTGCCAGCAACCAGTCGGGTATTTCGCGAGGATTATTCAGCGAATCGGATTTGAAGGAAATTCATAATAAATTGGAAGAACAGCTAGCCATGCGTGGTACTGCAATAGATGGCATATTTTATTGCCCTCACGGCCCGCGAGACAATTGCCTTTGTCGAAAGCCGAAACCCGGATTGCTGGTTCAAATTGCTAAAAAGTTTGATATCGAATTGACTGAAACAACTTTTGTTGGAGATAATATTAG
>NW_014598959.1:0-512 GCF_000485595.1 Priapulus caudatus | reverse complement strand
GACACACACACAGACGTACACAGACACCAAAACACACACACACACACACACACACACGCACGCACACACACACACACACACACACACACACACACACGGACGCACCCACGCAAACACACACGCACTTACACATAGACATGTTCATGTTCATGAATGCAATACACGCGATCCCACTCGCTACAACGTGGCTATAGTACTATCGTACTGCTGCTGATAGGGTCTATGTCTCCCTGGGTACTGCCGGAACTAGGCTGGGTACGGCCGGTATACCGCACCGTACCCTGGTAACTATCTGATATGGTTAGGGTTAGGGTTAGTGTTCGGGTTTGGGTCCCGGTTAGGGTTAGGGTTAGGGTTAGGGAGTATGCGTAAGCGACTCCATAGACTCGTTAGTGGAGTAGGTATACCGGACCGTACCCAGGGTACGTTCCGTCAGTACCCAGGTAGACATAGACCCGACGCGCCGTACTGCTACTGTAGTGGCCCTAGGGGTAGCCGCTACGCGAATTATG
>NW_014598958.1:0-512 GCF_000485595.1 Priapulus caudatus | reverse complement strand
ACCTAGACGGATATGCTGCAGATATTCCAATGGCGTATTGTCAGTTGCTTGCTTAAAACGTCGGTTAAAGGTGCGCAGGCTCATATCAAATTGTTTCGCCACTTCGAGCAGGCTGATTTCATTGGCGTAGTTTCTCAGCATCCATTGCTGCGCCTGAATGATTTCTTCGTCGTGATGGGAGCGTTGCTCATCAAAGGAGTAGAAGATACTTTCGTAGCTTTGTTTTATCTCGTGGGCAAAGTGTTGTTCGATCTGGCGCGCAATTTCATGGTCATAAAAGCGTTCGATAAAATGAATGATCAGGTTGGTGATCGAGTTCATTCGGCCAGCGCAATAAATATTGCCGGAGTTAGTAATAAAGCGTTTGGTCTGTAATTTAACCTTAGGATAATCTTTTTTAAACTGCTCGAAGTAGTACCAGTGCGTAGTGGCGGCTTTATCATCCAGTAGTCCGGCTTCGGCCAGAAAACACACACCGGTGCCAGTGGCACAGATCAGCGCATCCTGTTGGT
>NW_014598957.1:0-512 GCF_000485595.1 Priapulus caudatus | reverse complement strand
AGATCTGGCATGGACATTGGTGAGTGAGCACGCACTTCGCTTGTACTTGGCCGAGAAACTCCGCAGCCACTCGCATCTCCTTTGCTTCTTTTAAAATGGTATATCTTTGACTGAAAGCATTTTGTATTAGTACAGGAACTACCCATGTCAACATAAATAACGAAGTTATTCCTTTTGCCTAGCTGAAAGAAAAGGAGTTAATATATGGCCAGAACTTGCATGAACACCTGAAATGAATTTTGTACACACGGTGACCTATTATCTTGTCAGTTAAATGTCCACTTGCTTTCAAGAAAGAAATGTTTAGTTAACTGTGTTGGCAAGAACGGCATGTATCATATATAATATAGTGATTGAAGTCCTTAGGATTATGTTTCTACTTACCAGGTCTTCTTCTGAGCTGTCATCAGAATCAGGTGATATATCTCTCTTCCTTCCCCTACGCTGCAAGTTTACATGATTTTATATTTTCAGCATTTCGTGACACACATAGGCAATGACCACTACGGAAA
>NW_014598956.1:0-512 GCF_000485595.1 Priapulus caudatus | reverse complement strand
TGTGTGTGTGTGTGTGTGTGTGTGTGTGTGTGTGTGTGTGTGTGTGTGTGTGTGTGTGTGTGTGTGTGTGTGTGTGTGTGTGTGTAATGAACAGAGGGACTCACCGAGATGCGTCTGTTTTCTCATACGGGTCGGCCATTGTGCGCACGTGAGCGAGTGAAAGGCAAAAAACCCCGGTTTCATTTTTAACGTTACACAGCTACACCCTCCCCTCCCCCAACTATCTCTCCTTCTCTCTTTCTCTATCTCTCGCTCTCTTTTCTCTGTAGATCTGCCCGTTAACTCGTTATATAACTCATTCGTTCTCTCTAGCCGTTGTACTGTTTTATAACATTCCATCAGGAGTGAATATTAATAGTCTATAATAATCTAATAATAATAATAGTCTATAATAATATTCTAATAATAATCTATTATGATTCACTCCTGATTCCATCGTGCACAGCTGCAGTAAACGATGCTATTTTCTATAGCTGTAGTGTGTAAGCCTTCACAGACACACACACACACAC
>NW_014598955.1:0-512 GCF_000485595.1 Priapulus caudatus | reverse complement strand
TAAAATTAAGATGGCGATAGTGAAATTTCTTTGGGCAAAGTGTTATTGAAGCCAACTCATATTTACGTAAAAGCCATACTTCAGTTGCTAAAGCAAAATGATGTGCGTGCAATAGCGCATATTACCGGTGGTGGTTTAACCGAAAATTTACCGCGCATTTTGCCTACAAATAGTAAAGCGCTCATAGAGTTAGATAGCTGGGAGCGTCCTGAAATCTTTAATTGGTTGCAAGAGAAAGGCAATATTGAAGATTTAGAGATGCTAAGAACCTTCAACTGCGGTATTGGTATGGTGGTAGTGGTTTCAGCTTCAGAAGTTGATGAGGTGATGAATGTCATTCGTTTGCAGGGATTGAGTAGTTCAGTCATCGGGAAAATTGAAGCTTCCGATAACGATGAAGCGTATGTTGAGTATATCTAAAGCCTTAGTCCAAAGTCGACACTTCTTCATTTTCTAGCAATGCGATACTATGAAATCAAGCAATATCGTTGTCCTTATCTCAGGAAATGGTT
>NW_014598954.1:0-512 GCF_000485595.1 Priapulus caudatus | reverse complement strand
CCTCCTCTCTCGCGCTCTCCTCTCTCTCCCCCTCTCTCTCTCTCTCTCTCGCACGCGCGCTCTCTCTCTCTCTCTCTTTTTCGCCCTCACTCCCACTTCTCCTCTCTTGATCTCCTCCTCTCGCTGCCGCCCTCTCTCTCGATCTCCCCCTTTCGCTTCCGCCTCCTCTCTCCCGCCCTCTTTCTCTCTCTCTCTGTGTGACTCGGGTCATGTTTATTCTGAAGCCTCTGTGACACTTGCACCGCGACAAATCTGGCTTTCTGCAGCATGTAAGAATTCCATCCGGTATTTATGAGTAGCAGCGATTTGTCTCGCCTGGCCTCGATGGTGTTGCGCATGCGCACGCAGAAGCAATTTCTTCGCCGAAGTTCGTGATTCTAAATTCTTGAAAGATCTCGACAAGCAAACGGGAGAGTGGGACGGTGTGTGTATAAGTAGGAGAAAGAGAGAGAGCGCGAGAGAGACAGAGAAAGAAAGAGAGAGAGAGAAAGAGAAAAAAGAGAGAAAGAGAG
>NW_014598953.1:0-512 GCF_000485595.1 Priapulus caudatus | reverse complement strand
GTGTGTGTGTGTGTGCGTGCGCGCCTGTGTGCGTGTGTGCGTTGCGCGTGCGCGCCTGTGTGCGTGTGTGCGTGTGTGTGTGCGTACGCGTGTACGTGTGTGCGCGTGCGTGCCTGTGTGCGTGTGTTTGCGCGCACGTGGGTACGCACGTTCGCACACACCCAAACACGCACGGAGACACACACGCAGTAACACGCACACGCGAACGCACACCCAAACACGCATGCACACACCCAAACACGCACACACACAAACACGCACACAGACATCCAAACACGCACGCACACACACAAACACGCACGCACACACCCAAACACGCATCAAAACACACACAAAGACACACCCAAACACGCACGCACACACGCACACGCGAACGCACACCCAAATACGCACGCACATACACATACACATACACAAACACCAAACACGCACGCAGACACAGACAAACACGCACACACCCAAACACGCAGACACACGCAGTAACACGCACACACACACACAAGCACACGCAC
>NW_014598952.1:0-512 GCF_000485595.1 Priapulus caudatus | reverse complement strand
ACGCACGCACGCACGCACGCACGCACGCACGCACGCACGCACGCACGCACGCACGCACGCACACACACACACACACGCGCACACACACACACACACACACACAGAGAAGGGAGACAAGGTAGTTCAGTTTACAAGCTGTGAACACGAAGAGAGAGAGAGAAAGGGGGGAAGGGGAGGGAGGAGGAGGCGATTCAGTTTACACGTCGTAAAACACGGAGAGAGGGAGGGGTGACGAGGTTTAGTTTACATGTCCTGAGCAGTGACAGAGGGATGGGGAAAGGTGAGATTCAATTTACATGTCGTAAAACACGGAGAGAGGGAGAGGGAGGTTCAGCTTACATGTTGTAAAACACGGAGAGAGGGAGAGGGTGAGATTCAATTTACATGTCGTAAAACGCGAAGAGAGGGAGCGGGAGGTTCAGCTTACATGTTGTAAAACACGGAGAGGGGAGTGGGAGGTTCAGCTTACATGTCGTAAAACACGGAGAAAGGGAGGGGTGAGATTCAATTTA
>NW_014598951.1:0-512 GCF_000485595.1 Priapulus caudatus | reverse complement strand
GTGTGTGTGTGTGTGTGTGTGTGTGTGTGTGTGTGTGTGTGTGTGTGTGTGTGTGTGTAGTATAGATATATAGACAGATAGATGGATGGGTGGATGGTACGATGGATTAATGAATAGATGGATGGATAGCTAAATTGATAGCTAGATAAATAAAGGTGTATAAAGATATATACAGGAGCTAATAATGACAAATTGTCAGGAGCTAATATACAGGAGCATAATATACAGGAGGACAAATATAAGGCTAATAATAAGGCTAATATAGTACAGTAGGACTAATATACAGGAGGACTAATATACAGGAGGACAAATATACAGGAGGACTAATATACAGGAGGACAAATATACAGGAGGACTAATATACAGGAGGACAAATATACAGGAGGACTAATATACAGTAGGACTAATATACAGGAGGACTAATATACAGGAGGACAAATATACAGGAGGACTAATATACAGGAGGACTAATATACAGGAGGACAAATATACAGGAGCTAATAATGACAATT
>NW_014598950.1:0-512 GCF_000485595.1 Priapulus caudatus | reverse complement strand
GCACACACACACACACACACACACACGCACGCACGCACACACACACATGCGTGCACACACATACACATCACACACACGCGCGCGCGCGCGCACACACACGCACACACAGAGATACACACAGCGATACAAACACACACACACACACGCACGCACGCACGCACACACACGCACACACACACGCACGCGCGCACGCACGCACGCACGCACGCACGCATACTGGGAGGGAAATAATTGGCAGCATGGCGACTCTTTGTGTGTGTTGTCGGGATCGGTGTTGACAGCTTGCTGAGTGAAATACGCATGTCTTCGCTTATAGAGACGGAGTTCGACAAGTCCCTGTCTTGCACAATAGGCACGCTTCGATCGTGGCGTGTGCATGACGTTGTATATTGTGTTTAAACTTTCGCGGAATTGAAAACGGCAGTGGAGCGAGTTCTCTAATGCGCAGCGCATACGACTCCAACTCATACACAGCGTCAGCAGACTCTAACACTAACCCCTACCCAGCCTTT
>NW_014598949.1:0-512 GCF_000485595.1 Priapulus caudatus | reverse complement strand
GGAGGGCTGAGGCTCCCCTGGCGTCGCTAGCGTCGGTCTTGTTGGAGGCGGGATTTGCGAGAAAACTCTCACTTCTTGACCTTGGGCCTAGATGACTTGATCACAATGGGCCAGGACTTCCACAAAGTTGTAAAGATCATCCCAGCCGTGGTGATAGCGTCAGTTCTACATCAAACAGAGAGGATTCTGAAGAACGCGTTTATCCAAACCATGAGGACAGAGTCAAATCAGTACAACAAGTCTGCTCTTCTACCTCACCTCTGGACGGTTCGGACAGGAGTATATGAACAGCAGATTTTGCTCGAGCTGTCTGGGCTGTGGAAGTCCTTCGGGTATCCCTTCATAAACATGGAGGCGTCAGCGAGGGCGTTTGTAGCGGATATGAGGGCCTGCTCAATAGTGAAACCCGAGGCAGCGGAAGAGCTCAGAAACCAAGCAGTGTACAAGTTTTGCAAAGAATATTACAAGGTTCACAAGTCTTGGCCTCCAGTAGCTGTACTGTCCTCCGTCAG
>NW_014598947.1:0-512 GCF_000485595.1 Priapulus caudatus | reverse complement strand
TCACTCACGTCTCGCGCCGCCTTGCGTCTTGTCTCATTGACGTCTCACGCTGCCTCACTCACGTCTCGCGTCGCCTCGCGTCTTGTTTCATTGACGTCTCACGCCGCCTCACTCACGTCTCGTGCTGCCTCGCGTCTTGTCTCATTGACGTCTCACGCCGCCTCACTCACGTCTCGTGCCGCCTCACTCGCGTCTCACGCCGCCTCACGTCTCGCGCTGCCTCACTCGCGTCTCGTGTCGCCTCGCGTCTTGTCTCATTGATGTCTCACGCCGCCTCACTCACGTCTCGCGTTGCCTCGCGTCCTCGCGTCTTGTCTCATTGACGTCTCGCGCTGCATCCACAGGCGCTGGCCAGCATGAGCATGAACCCTCAGCCAATCAAGAACCTGGACTCGATCAGTGCGGAGGTGGTGGCGTGGGCGCGGCAGGACAGCCAACCTCCGCACCTCGCCGGGTTTAACCCCTTCATCTACGGCAACGACGTAGACTCGGTCGACGTCGCAACGAGAGTA
>NW_014598946.1:0-512 GCF_000485595.1 Priapulus caudatus | reverse complement strand
TCATCATCATCGTCGTCGTCGCCATCCCACCATCATCATCATCGTCGTCGTGCCATCCCACCATCATCATCATCGTCGTCGTCGCCATCCCCACCACCATCATCATCATCGTCGTCATTGCCATCACCGCTATCATCATCATCATCGTCGTTGCCATCACCGCTATCATCATCGTCATTGCCATCACGCTATCATCATCATCATTCGTCGTTGCCATCACCGCTATCATCATCGTCGTTGCCATCACCACTATCATCATCTTCGTTGCCATCACCGCTATCATCATCGTCGTTGCCATCACCGCTATCATCATCGTCGTTGCCATCACCGCTATCATCATCGTCATTGCCATCACTGCTATCATCATCGTCGTTGCCATCACTGCTATCATCATCGTCATTGCCATCACCGCTATCATCATCGTCGTTGCCATCACTGCTATCATCATCGTCATTGCCATCACTACTATCATCATCGTCGTTGCCATCACCACTATCATCATCGTCGTTGCC
>NW_014598945.1:0-512 GCF_000485595.1 Priapulus caudatus | reverse complement strand
CACACACACACACACACACACACACACACACACACACACACACACACATATATATATGAGCCACACTAGATGATTAGATATTCTATATATGGCAATTGCTTGTGGCTCGCCGCGCGAGCGCAATCATCCTTCTCGCTGAAAAATGCTTATCACGAGCCGAGACGACGGTTATGAGAGCGATAATATAGTCTGAGGCGAACCTGCGAGGTGTGCGCAGCGGAAGACATATTAAAAGTCCTCGCCGCCATTGATGAAGACGTTTGCGAGCGAGAGCGCATATACAATTATTCTGGTACTGCGGCGCGCGCGGGGGGAGGGGGAGGGGGGAGGGGGAGGGAGAGGGAGGAGGACAGAAGCGTTATTATTCATCATTTATAGGAGTCCCGCACGTAATATGCGTTTGCTGCTATTGCTGCTGTGGCCGCTGCCGCTTGCCCTGAAAACAAACGGCGGCAGCAAGTCATTAGCGGCTGACTACGCGGGCGATGTCTGTCTCTGTCTCTCTCTCTCTC
>NW_014598944.1:0-512 GCF_000485595.1 Priapulus caudatus | reverse complement strand
CTGTCTCTCTCGCTCTCTCTCTCTCTGTCTCTGCTTGTGTATGTGTGTCTCTATGTATCTCACACTATTTCTCTCTTCCCCTCTTCTTCCCCTTCTTTTCCCTGGTGTGGTGGTGTGGTGGTGTGGTTGTGGTTGTGGTTGTGGTTGTGGTTGTGGTTGTGGTTGTGGTTGTGGTTGTCCACAACCACGACCACAAAATGACCACGACCACAACCACAATCATGACCACGACCACGACCACAACCACGACCACAAAACTACCGTGGTTGTGGTTGTGGTTGTGGTTGTGGTTGTGGTTGTGGTTGTGGTTGTGGTATTAGCGAAGAAATAGACGATATCATATTGGTGAAAAAGTGTATTGATGGCGACGAACAATGAGTTATAGTCGAGTCTTCGTGGGCAGTGGAGTGGATATATGCCCCGGTAGAGGTCGTGCGCGTCACGCGCGTCAAAAAGTACATGTCATGAATGTGTTCCATATAAAGTTCGGTGTGTTATCCGCTACCCAGCTA
>NW_014598943.1:0-512 GCF_000485595.1 Priapulus caudatus | reverse complement strand
AGAGAGAGAGAGAGATAGAGAGAGAGAGAGGAAGAGAGGAGCAGAATGGGGAGGTGACAACGGATAATAGGAGAAGGTCGAACGTATTCAATTACATCAGATTTCCATCGTCGCACCACACACACGCGCATGCGCACACGCTACACGACCTTCAATATACAACACACAACGCGACACCGGATGTGCTGCTGTGTGGAACACACGCCCACGCGACACCGGATGAGCTGTTGCGTGGAACACACGCCCACGCGTGCGCCCCTCAGAGAGCGGGTGTGTGAGCGACACACGCACCGCCCCACACACACACACACCTATGTTATCTATACAAGCCATCAAATCAGAGAGGAGAGAGAGAGGGGAGAAAGAGAAGAGGGGAGAAAGAGAGAGCTAGATAGATAGACAGAGAGAGAGAGAGAGAGAAAGCGAGAGCGAGAGAGAGAGAGAGAGAGGAGGGAGAGAGAGAGAGAGAGAGAGAGAGAGAGAGAGAGAGAGAGAGAGAGAGAGAGAGAGAG
>NW_014598942.1:0-512 GCF_000485595.1 Priapulus caudatus | reverse complement strand
TACACCCATAGAGATATACAGATCTTCAGAAGTTAACTCGATAGGGGTAGTAGACACGGGGTTATACGACATAATCCACTTGCCTGATCGAACTAAAACTAAATCTAGCGACTTAACTCTGCAAGCTTCTCTCTGACTTTAGATTCGGTCGCTAAATCGATATCGGGCGACCCCAGTATCTTGCTATATAAATTAATTGCCAGATCCTTTGAACCGGTGAGGCGATGATAATCGCCTGCGCGATCATTTCCTGTAAGCCTCTTTTGAGCAATCGGTAAATATCGGCCAGTTCGAAAAAAACGGCCTTATCATCTGGATAACGAATTTCCAGTCGCCTGGCAATGGTTAATGCATCGGTATATCGGCCGGCTTCTTTTATCAGGTTCATCAATTTAATCGAGGCAATCGAGTCATCGGGATATATTTCCAGGAGTTGACGATATACTTTTTCGGCTTTATCAGGCTGTTTCAAAAATTCCAGATTCTCTGCATAAGCGTATCCGTACCAAAAA
>NW_014598941.1:0-512 GCF_000485595.1 Priapulus caudatus | reverse complement strand
GGTTAGCGCGGCGGGTTAGCGCGGCGGGCTAGCGTGGCGGGTTAGCGTGGCTGGTTAGCGTAGCAGGTTAGCGCGGCGGGCTAGCGCGGCGGTTAGCGTGGCGGGCTAGCGCGGCGGGTTAGCGCGGCGGGTTAGCGTAGCGGGTTAGGGTAGCGGGCTAGCGTGGCGGGCTAGCGTAGCGGGTTAGGTAGCGGGCTAGCGTGGCGGGGTTAGCGTGGCGGGCTAGCGTAGCGGGTTAGCGTGGCGGGCTAGCATAGCGGGCTGGCGTGGCGGGCTAGCGTAGCGGGTTAGGGTAGCAGGTTAGCGTAGCGGGCTAGGGTAGCGGGTTACGGTAGCGGGTTAGCGTGGCGGGCTAGCGTAGCGGGCTAGCGTGGCGGGCTAGCGTGGCGGGTTAGCGTGGCGGACTAGCGTGGCGGGTTAGCGTAGCGGGTTAGGGTGGCGGGTTAGCGTGGCGGGCTAGCGTGGCGGGCTAGCGTGGCGGACTAGCGTGGCGGGTTAGCGTAGCGGGTTAG
>NW_014598939.1:0-512 GCF_000485595.1 Priapulus caudatus | reverse complement strand
CTATCTCTCTCTTCGTTCTCTCTCTCTCTCTCTCTCTCCTCCCTCCTCTCTCTCTCTCTCTCTCTCGCTCTCTCTCTCTCTTGCCTCGCTATCTTTACCCCGCCCTCCCTCGGCTGACGCGTCCGCTTGGAGAATTCTACCATTATCGCGAGTACTCGACCTTTCTTGGGAAAACAGAAATAGACGGTGCTAAACTCGATATTGTTGCGTCGGTGGCGTGGCGGTGGGTCATCGGGGGCGAGGTCTCCCTCCGTGTGGTGTGGCGTGCAGGGATAGTACGACACGGCTTCTACTGCTGCTGCTGCTGCTGATGATGATGATGATGAACTTACTGACTGCCGACTAAGCTTCGGTTGTTATATTGACGGAGATGCTACAGTGGGTTGCGCAAGCATGCACGCACGCACGTACGCACGTACGCACGCACACACGCACGCATAAGGCAAGGGATGGAGAGAGAGAGAGAGAGAGAGAGAGAGAGAGAGAGAGAGAGAGAGAGAGAGAGAGAGAGA
>NW_014598938.1:0-512 GCF_000485595.1 Priapulus caudatus | reverse complement strand
GTGAGCGCATCGCTACATCGCCGTGTCACCATGTGAGCGCATCTCTACATCGCCGTGTCACCATGTGAGCGCGTCGCCACATCACCATGTGAGCGCATCTCTACATCGCCGTGTCGCCATGTGGGCGCATTTCCGTGTCGCCATGTGGGCGCGTCGCCATGTGGGCGCGTCGCCATGTGGATGCATCGCTACATCGCCGTGTCCGCCATGTGGGCGCGTCGCTACATCGCCGTGTCACCATGTGAGCGCGTCGCCACATCGCCGTGTCGCCATGTGAGCGCATCGTCATGTGAGCGCATCGTCATGTGAGCGCATCGCCATGTGAGCGCATCGTCATGTGAGCGCATCGTCATGTGAGCGCATCGTCATGTGAGCGCATCGTCATGTGAGCGCATCGCCATGTGAGCGCATCGCAATGTGAGCGCATTGCCATGTGAGCGCATTGCCATGTGAGCGCATCGCCATGTGAGCGCATCGCCATGTGAGCGCATCGCCATGTGAGCGCATCGCAA
>NW_014598937.1:0-513 GCF_000485595.1 Priapulus caudatus | reverse complement strand
GGGGGTAGAAAAATGCCGTTTCTTCAAAATTCGTACGAACAGAAAACTCTGACGGTTCATTTTTAGATGACGTACTAGATTCCTCTACTACACGGCTTTCTGGTGGTGCTGAACTCATGGCTGCACGAGGCTTTGGTGCCATTTGAACCCTATCTGCTGCTGTACCTTCTGCCAACTCATGCCGTGCCATACTTGCACCAACGGCAGGTCTACTTTTAAACATGGCAACATTTCGAGGACGCGAAGCGTATCGAAAACGAGTTGGTTCATCCGATCAACAACAGATGTCCCCTTAGCAACGTTATTAGAATAGCTCCCCACTTGACCAAGACTATTTCTCTGAGAAGCATAGTGACGTTTTTTGGGGTAGAGACTACTGACCTTAGGAGCTTGATGAGCCGCGAAGAAATCTAAACTTTTATCATACATGGAGGCTAAAAGCTCAACCTTATCCTTAGCTAAGCTTTTCCCTTGATAATCTTTGACCGTAATGCGCCATGTTTCTTTTTCTCC
>NW_014598936.1:0-513 GCF_000485595.1 Priapulus caudatus | reverse complement strand
GTTGGCATGAAATCTTCGGCATGAGCGACGCAATGGTTGCCCAGAAGATCCTCAATGACGGCATCGATATTCTCATCGATCTGTCCGGCCATACCGGCCGCAATCGGCTCGTGGCCTTCGCGCACAAGCCAGCGCCGGTCCAGGTAAGCTGGATCGGCAATCCAGCCACGACCGGTCTGACGTCCATCGACTATTACATGTCGGACCGGTTTGTCACGCCGCTCGAACAGTTCGCCAGCCGTTTCTCGGAAAAGCTCGTGTTCCTGCCGGCTCTCGCGCCGTTCAAGCCGTACGCCCAAGCGCCGGAGGTGAGCGAGCTGCCCGCCTTGAAAAACGGCTACCTGACATTCGGCAGCTTCAGCCGTCTGGTCAAGATCGGGCCGGAAGTCGTGGCGCTTTGGGCACGCGTGCTGCGCGAGATACCGACTTCGCGCATGCTCATTGGCGCGATCACGTCGATCGAACAGATGAACAAGCTGGCCAAGCTGTTCGCAGGCGAAGGCATCGACGTAA
>NW_014598935.1:0-513 GCF_000485595.1 Priapulus caudatus | reverse complement strand
GATGTAAATATCAAACAAGGTGATGCACTTAAAATCAGTGGTAACACATAACAGGTCGTTTGTTCGAAAAAGAAGAGAGCTTTCATTGTGCATAATGCCGACCATTAACAACGAAATACATTACATATACAAATGAATAATTAAGCAGCCAAGCCCTCTCTACATTTACCGCGACGAATGTGCAGCTGCTTTCGTTCAGTATCGATATCACCAACCTAAAGGCATAGGGTCTTTTCAAGCCGCAAAATAATCTTTTAAGCTATCCGGTATCACCGCTTCTGGCAGACAATCAAAATGCGCCGCCACTCGATGGACAGTACGCAAATAAACCTCAATGGTCTTATCAGCTTTACCTTGTAACTTAAAGACACCTTTATTAATTGCTTGTGCCCTTAAGGTATCTCAACAACTGTTGACAGTTTTTATCGAACTGAATTTTTCCGTTTTTGTTCATGTTACAATTTCCTTTAAATATCACCCGTGATTGGGTTTAGAAATTATACTCATTTGAAT
>NW_014598934.1:0-513 GCF_000485595.1 Priapulus caudatus | reverse complement strand
GCGTTTCTTCGGATGTGCGTTCTAACGTGCGTGCGTTCTTACATGCATGCGTTTCTTCGGATGTGCGTTCTAACGTGCGTGCGTTCTTACATGCATGCGTTTCTTCGGATGTGCGTTCTAACGTGCGTGCGTTCTTACATGCATGCGTTTCTTCGGATGTGCGTTCTAACGTGCGTGCGTTCTTACATGCTTGGGTTGCTTCGGGCGTGCGTTTATGCTTGCATGCGTTCTTACGTGCGTGCGTTTCTACGTACGTGCATGCGTGCAGGCGTTCTAGCGTGCCTGTTGTCTCGCGTATACCACCCCCAAACAGATCCACCCGTATAGCCTTGAAAATGCTGCCACGTGTCTGTGTCGGTGACAACAATCCTAATGCTGGCCATACGGGTAGAGCAATCTCACAGACTCGATCCTGTCTTCCCATTACGACTGCGAATGAATCTCATCTAGGCCAAGCATTTTTTATCGGGAAGTTTGACGTCGTAAATAATGTTTTTTTCGCTTAAAATTCCA
>NW_014598933.1:0-513 GCF_000485595.1 Priapulus caudatus | reverse complement strand
AAATTACATGAGATAGATTTAGCGAAAGGCTTTGGTGAGGTATATCTTCCTGACGCGTTAGCCAGAAAATACGTGAATGCAGCAAAGTCTCTCGGTTGGCAATATCTGTTCCCCTCTAAAACTATTTCAAAAGACCCTAGAAGCGAAAAAACTATGCGGCATCATATTCATAAGTCAGCTTTACAAAAAGCTATTTTACTTGTTGTGAAAAAACTTGGCATGCAAAAAAGAGTAACTCCACATGTGTTCCGCCATTCATTTGCAACCCATATGTTAGAAGATGGCGCGAACATAAGAATGGTTCAGACTTTATTGGGCCACAAAGATGTTAAAACGACTGAAATTTATACGCATGTCATGAGCACACAATTCGAAAATACTCAGAGTCCGCTGGATAACCTTGAGCAGTAACCCTAATCTTTATGGACACCCATAAACCCACATAATGTATTTCCATTTATATTTCGCAGACTATACATAATCACATACGGAACAATACACAGAGATACGTAA
>NW_014598932.1:0-513 GCF_000485595.1 Priapulus caudatus | reverse complement strand
TTTATTTATTTATTTATTTATTTATAATGCATCTGTCTCTCCCTCAGGGTCGATGAACGAAACCGAGAGCTTCGAGCGACACGAGCGCTCCCTGGCGGAGAACCACATGAACAGCAGCAACAGCAAAGCGTTCCAGCAGAGCAGTCAGCAGAACACGTCGGCATCGAAGCTCTACGCGACCCCGGAGACGCCCGCGCGCCCCCTGGTGACGTACGACGCCAGCGCCGCCGAGCGGGATGTAAGGACATCGGGAGGGGGTAGGCAGGAATCGTCGAGTAAGAAGGAATCTAGGAAGGTTGTCACGACCACGAAGACCGAACAGGTCGTTAGGAGTCACTCCGCAAGGTAACCAAGCTACGCACATGTTTCTATGTCCTAGGTTTATGATTCTAGTGTCGAATCTTATATTTCTATTAGTCGATGAGAGACGATGTAGTCTTATATCGATCGGTATATCATTACCGGTATATTTTTAAATAGACAGTTACATCTCTCTCTCGCTCTCTCTCTCTC